>NC_069500.1:927546799-927831799 GCF_027579735.1 Bombina bombina | reverse complement strand
TTTCTATTAGAACTGTAAACTTGTTTAAATATGTTCAAATGTAGATGTGTGGGATCCTAAATATGGGTAATCTAATTACTCAGTTAATACTAATCCTTTTAAACAAGAACATATATTATATTGAATATCCCTGCTTTGTATTGAAAGTACTTACACTTTTATTTATATGGCCTTGTCTATTACTAACATATAATGTGATACAGGCCTTCTGTATGATAGTGATGTGTTGTCTTGTCTGCCGCCGAGATAGCAGAGCATGTATGGTTAGATGGCTGTAGGTCCATTAGTTACAGGAGAACTTGTATTTAGGATACTTAGTCAGACACATTGCAGGTTTAGATGTGTATAACTGTTCTCTCCTGTTTGACATATATAAATCATCGCATAGGATTATACTTACATACAGGGCATGTTACTCTCCCTTTTATATTTATTGGGACCACCATAGGCTATAACTCTGTTGGTTGGATATCACTGTTATTTCACAAGTTTGAAACTTGAGATTGTATTACTCAAGTGACTGAGGTATTTCCTCTGTAATTGTCCTCCTCATTTTCATCTTTTTGTTTATTGAGCGAATATACCCCGAGGTAGAACACAGCATTTAAAGCAGTTTCACAGCATATCTGCTTTATGATATTTGCTAGGGTCCAAAAGTTGCCCTGTAAAGTTTATCAAACTCCCTCCTATTCACTATTTTCTGTATTTTGTTTTAAGGCTGAAGGCTCAAGAGTGGCCGGTTTCAACTTTGAGGGTATACAATCGAAAATAGAGACTTAAAAAGAAAAGTTCTAGTAGTGTTATTTACAGGATAAATGGCCTAGTTATTGTTTTCCAGCCTGCATTAATCACCCATATCCAAATTCTTGGAGTCCCTAATAATATATGTGCTAACAGGTGATAGAGTATATCCTGATTTTAATTTGTGGGCTTAGATGCTTTCTTCATTTTCTTATGATTAATATTTAGTGTACTGTTTCATTGTAATCACAAGAGTATATTTTCTGATTATAGAAATGTCTCCTTTTTATTCACCCTTGTATAATGTGGTTATAATAATTTTGATTTTACCTGTAATACTCTGCATAACTGGTTTAATTTTTTTTAAAAAACAATACATTTTATTTTAACTGCAACAGCTGTAATTTAATTTGAAATCACAGGTACTGCTAATATCATTGTGGTGTGTTACCTACATTCTTAATTAAAGGATATTATTAATTTTAGTAAGAGGTAAGTAATAATAAAAAGATATAATAACATTTTTCCCCATCTTAGTTTACAGACCCCTAAAATTAATCCACATAGCCCTTAGGATCGATGGGATCACAGGTTACTAATCCCTTCTTTAATTGTGCTCCTTTTTTCCATTTAACTCTTTTCTTTCTTTTAAGTCAGAATTTCTAAATTCAGTCATCCGTATTGTTCCAGACCTGAGGAAGATATGAATATGTATTTTAATATGCATTTAGTCCAATCGAAAGATATGACTACTTACTGCAATACTTTTAGTGTCGTATCATTTATTTGAAATCTGCATTAAATTGTACATTAGCAGAGTAACACAATGATACTGATTCATGTTTTAAAAAAATACAGATGCATAAAACAGACTAAACAAAATGCATTACAAGAGTCAGAAAAATTACATTCCCTTTAAGGATACAATGGTTTCTTTGTCAGTAAAATTAAAACACATCATGTGAGTAAAGTCTATTATTTCATATGTGCTTCATTAATTCTGTAAAGAAAGTTTTTGGTTTTCCCCACATGCTGTGCACAGCAGGGACTCTTAATAAAATATATTGTGCTTGTGGTGTTTCATTTTTAGTAAAGTTATGCAAATGCTTTTAATAATGTAAATAATAAAATATATCTAAAAGTAATTATCCTTTTATTATCTAGATTTGCTAATATCAAGTAATATTTTGTTGTTTCAAAAATTTGAAGGAAAATAACATATTGTAATTACAAGACTTTGTGTAGTTTTGCATAAAAATAAACATTGCAATCTTTTTGATATTTTCAGCAGCTAGAAGTATTGGATAGCCAGTCTGCCATACACACAACCCCAGCAGGTGTAACTTTTAAGCTTGACGGCAATTATCTCCATTCATTCTTTACGTATAGGTGGGACTTGTTTCACAGTAGTATTAACAACAGGCTGCATTTTTTATCTTTTATGAGCATGCAAACTTTATTAAACTGCTTTGGCTTTGTATTGATATCACTATATTTTAGTTTACCTCTTACCTTTTCCATTACAAGACTATAAAAATAAAGACACTGGACTTATATATTATTAAGAATATATTTATTTATTAAAACATGTTACTTTTAAAAGTCTTATATTTTACATTGTGTCATTTTGACCATTTTTATTGGATTATACTGATTTGTAGAATACGGTGGACGCAAGGTTGTGGTATTATGTAGCAGTTTAATTGAGACTTCTTGTCAGTTCAAGCTGTTTACATGCAGCTTATGGTTTCTTGATAATATATAGAAATGTTTGACTGTGATCCCATACTGCACTCTATCTCTCTCCATTTGCCGGCCCAAGTTACTAATTCCTAAAGCTAAATCTGGAGATGGGAAAAAATATTCTCTGCTCTATAAATGACTTTCTTGACCTTGAAAGCTCAGTGCATATTTAAATATGCTATGCATTCACTATGGGCCACATTTATCAAATCACAGATGGACATATACCCTATTTTTTATTTTAACAATGGATTATCCTAGAAAGATTCATTAAAGGAACAGTAAAAACAAAATTAAACTTTAAAGGTTTAGATACAGCATACAATTTAAAACAACGTTTCTGTTTACTTCTATTATCAAAATGTATTTGTTCCCCTGGTATCCTTTGTTAAAGAGTAAATTTAGGTAGGCTGATAAGATCTCAGGAGTGTGCACGTGTCTTTAGTACTCTGATAGCAGTATTTGCAAAAATGTATTACTCTGAAGCAAACAATGTTACAAAACACTGCTTGCATAGAGTACCAAGGACACATGCAAGCTCCTGAGCTCTTATCCGCCTAGATTTATTTTTCAACAAAGGATACAAATAGAACAAAGCAACATTGATAGTAGAAGTAAATGTGAAATATATTTAAAGAGACACTGAACTCAAATGTTTTCTTTCGTGATTCAGATAGAGCATGCAATTTTAAACAACTTTCTAATTTACTCCTATTATCAATGTTTCTTCGTTCTCTTGCTTTCTTTATTTGAAAAAGGCATCTAAGCTATTTTTTTGGTTCAGAACCATGGAAAGCATTTGTTTATTGGTAGGTGAATTTACCCACCAATCAGCAAGAACAACACAGTGTGTTCACCAAAAATGGGCCGGCAATTAAACTTACATTCTTGCATTTCAAATAAAGATACCAAGAGAATGAAAAGAATTTGATAATAGGGCTAAATTAGAAAGTTGCTTAAAATTGCATGCTCTATCTGAATCACGATAGAAAAAAATGTGGTTTCAGTGTCCCTTTAACAGTGCATGATCTATCCGAATCATGAAAGTTTTTAATTTTGGCTTTACTGACACTTTAAATAAAATGAGAAGTGCAATAGTGGTTAAAGTTGTGGCCTAAGAAAAGTAAAGAAACTAGGAAAGCTGAGTGGAAAGAGAGTGTGTTAATAGCTTATAAAAGAAAAAAAGGGGAAGCAATTAAAAAAAGAACTCTGCTGGAGATCCTGGCTGTTACTTGTATTATCTCTGTTTGCTATTGATCACAATTATGCTGTAAACTACAAAAGCTTAGTTTGTTGGCGGAACACCCTGCCAAATATCTGCACAAAGGCTTTAAAGCCATGTAGAATGTTGCCAGTTTATGCATGCTGTAATTACAGTGCATCAGAAGGTCAGAAGAAGCTACAAAAATGATGAGACAAATTAACACCAAAGAGGATTATTGGAGCGTTAAGATATTTAATCAAATGTATGGGATTATCCAAATCTGTAAACAGCAGTATGAAGGGAAATTGCAAACTGATTTAAAAAAGAAATTAAACTAGGGTGGTCCAGCCTAAGGTCTGGGGGCCACAAAGTGAGTGTTCCCCTCTCCCAACCTGCAACACACAGTGTATTACAGTTCCTGGCAGATTCCTGGCTTCACTAAAGCCCAATTAAAGTCAGATTTCCCATGTAAAGTACATAGCATGGACTTTAGTTTTTAAGATTTGAACGCATTCCAAAACTATTGAAAACTCAACAATAACCTACTTATCAAAAGCTTTTCAAATGCGTTTGTGCCACAATAATACTCGTATGTCATGGTAACAATTTGACATTGGTAAGAAAACATTTTGTTCTGTAGTATTCTACAGGATTTGTTAACTTTTTTAATACTCTATAGAAATGTGGAGAAGTCACACATTCAAAGCCACAATATACACTATAAACTATATGACCAAAAGTATGTAGACAGCCCTACTAATAATTCAGTTCATGTGTTTTAGCCATGCTCTTTGCTAACACATGAAATCTTCATAGACAAACATTGACAGTACAATGGGTCGGTTCTGAAGAGCTCAGTGACTTTAAACGTGGCCCTGTCATAGGATGCCACCTTTGCCACAAGTCAAAGTGAACTTTCTGCCCTTCTAGATCTGCCCTGTCAGCTGTAATTGCTATTATTATGAAGTGCATCTAGGAGTAACCATAGCCTAACCATGAATTGCCTATCATCTGTTGCGTAGCTTACTACAGAGTTCCATACTGCCTCTGGAAGTGTAACAAGTTCACTGTAAGTAATTAACACAAAAGTTGTATTTGTTGCTCCTTGGTGTTCTATCCCTGAAATCTCTGATACAACAAGGAATAGACACAGTGAGCAATTAATAAACAGTGGTTGTGGAGAATAAATAAATATAGATCTTTGTGAAAATCTATAAGTTACTAGGCACAGCTCTTAGTGGTATAAACTTCAGTATTCAGGTGAGCCTTATTTAAACAGGTGATTAACTGTTGCAGAAAGCTTTAGTAACAGCTTGACACAAATTCACTCTAAAATATTTACAGTCACACTCATACTGATCCGTATATCAAGTTCCAAGTAATACACAGTTCCAATATCGTATAAATAGTAAGAGGTAGGTTCCCAGATGATATTTATATTAACTAAACAGTGGAAGTTCCTGTGTACAGTTTACATACAAGGTTGTTCAGAGAACCAAAGTTTTACCTGAGAGCCGTTTGGGGAGCTGCGTTCAGCAGCGCAGATAGAGACAGAGTGAATGTGTGACTCACTTCCGGTTTTCGGAAAGACTGCGTCTTGAGAAGCTGCAGCGGTGTTCAGGTAATTGATGCAAGTGAAATCCAGCGTAGGTAACAATAAGCAACGGTAGAGATGAGAAGTTGCCCAAAGGGTGATGATACAGGAACAGATCCCAAAATAGCACTTAAAGGCAGGAGATATCTGTAGCGTGCAGAAGCTAGTAAAGTAGCAGACCTGAAAACTAACTCAGAGCAAAACAGCAGCAGAGCTGTAGAGCTTCAATAATCAGGCAGAGAATAATTGTAGGAGGATCCCTTTTAAAGGAGCAGAGAGCATAAAGGGATATACCTTAAAGGGATATCACATGAAGCAACATCAGCACAAGAACTGTACATTGAAAGCTTCATGGAATGGGTTTCCATGGCCAAGCAGCTGTACACAAAGCTGGAGTGGCTTAAATCACCTGCCACTGGACTCTGGAGCAGTGAAACATTCTCTAGAGTTGTTAATCATGTCTCACTATCTGGGAGTCTGATGGAAGAGTACCAGAATAACTAAGGGTGCGCTTCAATGAAGCTATAGTTAACGGTCTACACAGTTTTATCTATAGCTCCAGTCACAAATGCATATAGAGTATACAAGAATAACTAAGAGGAGGTCACTCTTTGTGTATCTCAGTAGTCTGATGGAAGAATCTGGGTTTGAATAAAGCCTACTGGAATGTATAGTGTCTACTGTAAAGTTTGGTGGAGGAGGGATAATCTTGTAATCTGGAATGAGCATTTGTGATTTCAATAATATATGCACTGTTATAAACGAGTTTGTATACAAAGAGAGAAGTGCTCTACCAGGAACGAACAACAGCTCAGTGGCTTGTTCTATGGCGATTTACCACCCGGAAGCAGCCTCTTTTAGACCAGTGTGCTTTTCACAGAAGAAAACTTTCCTGAAGTATATCAGTCTGATCCCGCCAAGTAAGGTCAGTCCAGCCCCGAAATACCAGGCAATTCTCCTCTGAACAAGGAACATGACAACCCCAGACGATCGTTTCGGCCTCCTATGGGCCTCGTCAGTGAGGTGTAAGTTTGTACTTACCATGCATTGAGGCTCACCCCCTATAAAAAGACGTTCATTTCATTTAAGGGTCTCTTCGGAAGATGCAAGGCAGCCGAGGTCATGATTTACAGTTTAAAAGAAGTTGAAATCCTGTACAGTTCATGCCAAAATAGAAACAGGCATTAGAAATAAATCGTATTGAAAACAATCCTTGTGAAAGTGACCATTTAGTGATAAAAAAAAAAAAACCTGTGCACAATTTGTCTATTCTAACAGATTAAAAGATGCAATTAGATTTTAAACTAGGAGTTTTTTTATTCTGTTGTTGCTATTAATTGAGTAGGTATTGCTTTTAAAAAGACATAAAAGTTTCATTTTAAATCTAAAACAACATATGCATTCAGTTCAAATTTGTAAGTTTTTGTGATTTTCTTTTTGTTTACTGCTTCTGTGGTAGTTTTTATCATGCAAGAGAAACAGGAATAATGTCTAAAATGTAATCTTTTTTTCCATCATTTTCTTTTAGGAAATTGATACTGGAACTGTGTATGAAAATAATCATTTGCTGAGAACCCTGGACTTTTCCCTCATCATACCAGTGAGACTTTTTGGAGAGAAGAGAAGCGCTACACGTAATACTAAAAGGTTTGTTTACTATTCACCAGTTTAGTGTGTATGTATATATGTGTGTGTATGTATATATATATGTGTGTGTGTGTGTATGTGTATATATATATATATATATATATATATATATATGTATATATATATATATATGTATATATATATATATATGTATATATATATATATATATATATATATATATATATATATATATATATATATATAAAATTACATTTGTGATATGAGAAAAAAATCTGATATTTTGTTGCAGATTACTTGACATTGGAATGTAATTACAAGGAAGGGTGCAAAATGATGTAACTCCATTTTGTCATGTTTAGATATCGTATTTGTTTATTACCAGATATTACAGTAGCCTAGCTCGCCATTTTATAGATTAGCCCTATAATGGAAAGGTTGGGACACCGGACACAGGCAGCACTGTTGAATGGGTAGCTGTACTGCATGAAACATACATTTTTAGCTAAATTGTGGAGTGCCTACAGTATTTATTATTATTATCGGTTATTTGTAGAGCGCCAACAGATTCCGCAGCGATAAGTACATGGTTACTTAGATGTAAAAACCAATGCGTAAGTGTATTCTAAATTTAGATAGAAGAATTTTTACAATATATTTGTATTAGCAGGAATGGTTAAAGTAAAATTATCACTATTAAAGGGACAGTCTAGGCCAAAATAAACTTTCATGATTCAGATAGAGGATGTAATTTTAAACAATTTTACAATTTACTTTTATCACCAATTTTGCTTTGTTTTCTTGGTATTCTTAGTTGAAAGCTTAACCTATGAGGTTCATATGCTAATTTCTTAGACCTTGAAGCCCACCTCTTTTCAGATTGCATTTTAACAGTTTTTCACCACTAGAGGGTGTTAGTTCACATATTTCATATAGATAACACTGTGCTCGTGCACGTGAAGTTATCTGGGAGCAGGCACTGATTGGCTAAACTGCAAGTCTGTCAAAAGAATTGAAAAAAGGGGCAGCTTGCAGAGGCTTAGATACAAGATAATCACAGAGGTTAAAAGTATATTATTATAACTGTGTTGGTTATGCAAAACTGGGAAATGGGTAATAAAGGGATCATCTATCTTTTAAAACAATACAAATTCTGGTGTAGACTGTCCCTTTAATCTGCAGTGCACATACGGACACATAAGTCATTCCATCACTTTATGTACATAGAGAGCCTTCAGTGGTCACTACATAAGGACTTACAGCTGTGTTTGTATAAGCCACTGATAGCGTTTACTAGAAGCATTTTTGTTAATACAAGTGTATTGCAAAAAATGTTTTTACTTAAAACTATAATGACCTCATGCATATTTCAGTTTTAGCTATTTTGTTCCTTAAATTATACAGACTTTAAAGCCTTTTTAATATATGCATCAGAAACAAATGGCTTTATTGCAAAAGCTGTGCATACAAAATAAATGTTAACATAATTTAAAATTGTCATTTTGCAGTCCTAGGGCACACCCTCTGAAAATCCTCATCTTTTCGGTGGTCAGTTAGGGTTAGCTATAAATTAACTCCTGCACATATCCAGCAATAACTGTGCACCATTGCAAAGGGTTGTCAATTCCTCGTAAAACTCTCCAAAAACTCTCTTTGGCAGTGGAAAAACTTCAATTTACAGCTTAAAATGAGTAGGCAGAGTAAATAATGAAAAAGCATTGCAATTTTTTATTTTTTTTACTTTGAATAATACATGGTTACATTTTGGGTTTATTTTCCGTTTAAGAGTGCACTGGCATGGTATCTCTGCACTGCTGCCAATAGTACATAGTGCAGGAGACTGATTTAAGACATAGGACCTATTAATCATTGTCCAGTCGAACAAGCTTCCCAACCAGCAAACCTGTCTGCCAAAGATCATAATTTTACCATTGCAAATGAATATTCTTGTGCAACCTCGCCCCCGCTATTACACAACCAATCTCGTGAGAACAGAGGCTGCCAATCTCCCCTATTTGAGAGGCACAGTCCCCAATTCTAAGCTCTGAGACAGCTGTATATTTCCTAATTTGCAGCATTTCCATCGACCCCGGCCATATAACTCCCAAACATGCCCACTGACCGCTCAGACACACCTGCATGAAACATTCATGACCTCCTGAGTCCCTTATATCTACAAATGTTGGGAGGTATGAGGTTAGATTAGTCCAGGGAGATTTTAATCTGCAGCCTTACACGTGGCAGAGAGGTTAAAGGGACACTGAACCCAAATTTTTTCTTTCACGATTCAGATAGAGCATGCAAATTTAAGCAACTTTCTAATTTATTCTTATTATCAATTTTTCTTTGTTCTCTTGCTTTCTTTATTTGAAAAAGAAGGCATCTGAACGATTTTTTGGCTTCAGAACCATGGAAAGCATTTGTTTATTGGTGGGTGAATTTATCCACCAATCAGCAAGAACAACACAGTGTGTTCACCAGAAATGGGCCGGCATCTAAACTTACGTTCTTGCATTTCAAATAAAGATACCAAGAGAATGAAGAAAATTTGATAATAGAAGTAAATTAGAAAGTTGCTTAAAATTGCATGCTCTATCTGAATCACAAAAGAAAAAAAATGGGTTCAGTGTCCCTTTTAAGAAACAGCACATTTTAACTATTGGTTGTAGGCTCACTCATGCAGCATAAAAGCTCTGAAGCTGCCTCTGCAGCTTGACAAATGGAGTCCAATGTATGGTGAGATTAGGGAGCAGACAGTAATTTCATCCTTAGGACTAGGTAACAGAATGTCTTAGTCCAGACATGCTCTATAAGGGTTACTGATTTTAGTTTAATTTATTTTTTATTTTATTTTTTTCTATGACTGTGAAATTGTCAGCTATGATGTTGAAAATCAGCAAGAATGAGGACAGGGTAGAGCAAGTTGGGTAGAAGGTAGGCATGGGCGAATATTCTCTAAACAAATGCCAAATATGGCCACAGGCAACGACATTTGGCTGTTTTCAGCACTGGATATATAAGTGTGCAAGTGCCAATCCAGATCTTTGTGTGTTGCACTTTCACACTATTAAAGGGACAGAATACACCAATTTTCATATAACTGCTTGTAATGGGTGCTACTATAAAGAAGAATAGGCACAGATACGGATCTAAAAATGCTGTATAAAACTTTTTAAAAGACTACTTAGAAGCTCCTCAGTTTAGCACTGTTGATAAAGTTAGACTGGGACACCCAGTAAAAACATGAACAGCAGACACCCCCCCCCCCCTTTCCCTGCATATTAAAAAACAGATTACACAGCCTTTTCTAGAGCTCTCAAAAAGACTTCCAATACCCAGCTGAGTTCGGCAATATTTTGGCAGGTCTGGGTAGAACATACTTGAACACTTGACAGGGGAAAGTACCCTGTAGAGATTGATACCTAAAATGTAAGATTTTTGTTTGGCAAGCCTAACCCTGGATCATTATAATCTAAGGTGGTGGCCTAGTGCCTCAAATTTCAGCATTCCCCCCAAGTGAACCTAGTACCTTAGCCGCTACTAGTTTGATAGCTACAGCGGACGAACGATTACTCAACATGGAGAAGACAAGGGAGACTATATGAGATATGTTACTAAAGCTAGAATCTAAACTTGATGAATGCATATGGACCTCATTCATACTGCACAGAGTGCAGGATGGAGCACACAGTTAGGTCCCCAGGTCTGCCCTAGAAGCACACGCATCGCCACTACAAAGACCTACGAAATCGAACCCAGGGCTCACTTTTACGGAAGTATCAATAGTTAGAGTGGGGTCGGATGCATTGATGGAATCATTACATCAACACAGACCATATTCCGGTGCTTTTAGAAAACGGGATTTCAATCACTTGGAACCCACGTTGATCCTCGTTACGGAGACATGTGCACAATATCCATCTCTGTTCCTGGGTCGGGGGGAGCGGCCGGCTCCCGCTATCGGGGGCCGAGATCAGTTGAGTCCAGCAGATTGCACAAGGAGAAGAAGGATATACAGTGGCGGAGCCGGTCTATCCTCATTACTTTACTACAGCTGGGGAAGTCACAGTCGGCTGCCAAGGAAGCTACGCTTGCAGGTCAAGTAGAAGTGCCATTCCTGAGAAAAGGCATCGGATGAACATTTGTCGGAGGGCAGTTTATGTCTAGGGATATGCCCACTCTATTGATATGTTCATTCCAGCGGACCTGGAGAGGGGATCAGACCAGGTCCATCTCCTTTTCAACAATAGTCAGCGGATAGCCTCTCTCTATAAAGCGATCCCTCATTTCCTCAAGTCTTAAATTTAACAATTTTTCATCAGTAACGATTCTATGAACCCTAAGTTAATGACTCCTGGGTAAAGCTTTTAAAAGGGCTAAGGGGTGGGCACTTTCAAAAGTGTAAAATACTGTTACGATCAGTGGGTTTCCTAAAAATATCTACTTTCAAAAAGTTACCTGATTTATTAATCCTAGTATCTCAGAAACACCAAGTCCTCCTCACTGTAAGTAAGTTTAAATTTCAGATGAGTGGTGGAACTATTCAAATCATTAACAAATGCAATCGGGGTTCCAAAATCGTCCAACCAAATTCCAAAGATATTGTCGATGTAGCGCAACCAACAGGCGCCACACCGGATGAAATCTACATTGGGGAAAACTAATTTTTCTTTAAACATGTTCACGTTGGAACCCATTGCAGTACCCTGTACCTGTAAAAAATATTCGTCCTGAAACAGGAAATAATTGTAATAGAGAACAAATTCTAATAATTGAATAAAGAAATCAATCTGTGTAGTTGAAAAATCTTTACTGCTGCTCAAAACAGCTCTTACATCTCCCACACCACTAACATGAGTGATGGAAGTGTATAAACTTTCCACATCAAGACTGAAAAGAAGAAATGTATTGGTACTTAGACCCAATGCTTAAATTTTTAACAGAAAATAACCTGTATCTTTAATAAAGGAGTTTGCCTTTTTAACATATGGTCTAAGGATTTTATCCAAGTAAATGGAAACATTAGAGGATACAGAACCAATACTTGAAACAATAGGGCGGCTAAGGGGTTCCTTTTCGGTTTTATGGATCTTTGGTAAAGAATAAATTACAGGGGTACGAGTGTTTAATCTCCAAAAAATGTAGCCAAATCCTTACCAATAACAGCATTATTCAGTGCATTAAGGATAATCCTGTTAAATTCCTTCTGTATCAGAAAGATGGGGTTACAAAGTAATTTCCTGTAAATATTCTCATTACTTAACTGACTCCTAATCTCATTGGTATAATAGCCTTTGTCTAAGATAACAATAGCACCACCCTTGTCAGCTCTTTCAATATGATATCATCTCTAGATTTCAGAACATTCAAAGCCTCAAAATCTTTTTTTTTTTAAAAATGATTTTGTCTATTTGAAATACCTGGCATGTCTTTCTTATTACTAAAAGACTATTGTAATTTATTGATACCTTTATTAGAGACTTTCTCTTTATACAATTTATGCTTAAGCAATTCGATATCACACAATACCAGGTTAACAAATGTTTCCACACTGTGGTTATTTTGACTAGGAATAAAAGAACTCTTATTCCTCAAACCCACATTTTTTAAACTTAAAGGATTAGTCAACACAGTAGATTTGCATAATCAACAAATGCAAGATAACAAGACAATGCAATAGCACTTAGTCTGAACTCCAAATGAGAAGTAGATTTTTTTTCTGACAATTGTAAAAGTTGTCTTTCTTTCATGTAATTAGCAAGAGTCCATGAGCTAGTGACGTATGGGATATACATTCCTACCAGGAGGGGCAAAGTTTCCCAAACCTTAAAATGCCTATAAATACACCCCTCACCACACCCACAATTCAGTTTTACAAACTTTGCCTCCGATGGAGGTGGTGAAGTAAGTTTGTGCTAGATTCTACGTTGATATGCGCTCCCGCAGCAAGTTGGAGCCCGGTTTTCCTCTCAGCGTGCAGTGAATGTCAGAGGGATGTGAGGAGAGTATTGCCTATTTGAATGCAGTGATCTCCTTCTACGGGGTCTATTTCATAGGTTCTCTGTTATCGGTCGTAGAGATTCATCTCTTACCTCCCTTTTCAGATCGACGATATACTCTTATATATACCATTACCTCTGCTGATTCTCGTTTCAGTACTGGTTTGGCTTTCTACAAACATGTAGATGAGTGTCCTGGGGTAAGTAAATCTTATTTTCTGTGACACTCTCAGCTATGGTTGGGCACTTTGTTTATAAAGTTCTAAATATATGTATTCAAACATTTATTTGCCTTGACTCAGAATGTTCAACTTTCCTTATTTTTCAGACAGTCAGTTTCATATTTGGGATAATGCATTTGAATTAATCATTTTTTCTTACCTTCAAAATTTGACTCTTTTTTTCCCTGTGGGCTGTTAGGCTCGCGGGGGCTGAAAATGCTTCATTTTATTGCGTCATTCTTGGCACGGACTTTTTTGGTGCAAAAATTATTTTCCGTTTCCGGCGTCATACGTGTCGCCGGAAGTTGCGTCATTTTTTTGACGTTATTTTGCGCCAAAAATGTCGGCGTTCCGGATGTGGCGTCATTTTTGGCGCCAAAAGCATTTAGGCGCCAAATAATGTGGGCGTCTTATTTGGCGCTAAAAAATAAGGGCGTCGCTTTTGTCTCCACATTATTTAAGTCTTATTTTTTCATTGCTTCTGGTTGCTAGAAGCTTGTTCTTTGGCATTTTTTCCCATTCCTGAAACTGTCATTTAAGGAATTTGATCAATTTTGCTTTATATGTTGTTTTTTTCTCTTACATATTGCAAGATGTCTCACGTTGCATCTGAGTCAGAAGATACTACAGGAAAATCGCTGTCTAGTGCTGGAGCTACCAAGCTAAGTGTATCTGCTATAATTTTTGGTATCTGTTTTTCCAGCTGTTGTTTGTATTGCATGTCATGACAAACTTATTAATGCAGATAAAATTTCCTTTAGTACTGTTACATTACCTGTTGCTGTTCCGTCAACATCTAATTTTCAGAGTGTTCCTGATAAACATAAGAGATTTTATTTTTTAAATCCATTAAGAAGGCTATGTCTGTTATTTCTCCTTCTAGTTTACATAAAAGTCTTTTAAAACTTCTCTTTTTTTCAGATGAATTTTTAAATGAACATCATCATTCTGATACTGATAATGGTTCTTCTGGTTCAGAGGTTTCTGTCTCAGAGGTTGATGCTGATAAATCTTTGTATTTGTTCAAGATGGAATTTATTCGTTCTTTATTTAAAGAAGTATTAATTGCATTAGAAATAGAGGATTCTGGTCCTCTTGATACTAAATCTAAATGTTTAAATAAGGTTTTTAAATCTCCTGTAGTTATTCCAGAAGTGTTTAATCTCCCTGATGCTATTTCTGAAGTAATTTCCAGGGAATGGAATAATTTGGGTAATTATTTTACTCCTTCTAAACGTTTAAGCAATTATATCCTGTGCCATCTGACAGATTAGAGTTTTTTTGGGGACAAAATCCCTAAGGTTATGGGGCTGTCTCTAATCCTGCTAAATGTGCTACTATTTCTATGGCAGATAGTACTTCATTTAAGGATCCTTTAGATAGGAAAATTGAATCCTTTCTAAGAAAAGCTTACTTATGTTCAGGTAATCTTCTTAGACCTGCAATATTTTTAGCGGATGTTGCTGCAGCCTCAACTTTTTGGTTAGAAGCTTTAGCGCAACAAGTAACAGATCATAATTTTATAGCATTATTATTATTCTATAACATGCTAATAATTTTATTGGTGATACCATCTTTTGATATCATTAGAGTTGATGTCAGGTATATGTCTCTAGCTTTTTTAGCTAGAAAAGCTTTATGGATTAAACTTGGAATGATGATATGTCTTCTAAGTCACCTTTGCTTTCCCTTTCTTTCCAGGGTAATAAATTATTATCTCTGTTTCTGGAAGGAAGGGAACTTTTTTACCAAAGGATAAAAAATCTAAGGTAAATTTAGGTCTGATAATCATTTTCGTTCCTTTCCTCATAATAAGGAACAAAAGCCTGATCCTTCATCCTCAGGAAAGGTATCAGTTTGGAAACTATTTCCAGTTTGGAATATATCCAAGCCTTATAGAAAACCTATAGCCAGCTCCTAAGTACCCATGAAGGTGCGGACCTTATTCCAGCTCAGCTGGTATGGGGCAGATTACGTTTTCTTCAAAGATATTTGGATCAATTCCGTTCTCAATCTCTGGTTTCAGAACATTGTTTCAGAAAGGTACAGAATTGGCTTCAATTAAGGCCTCCTCCTAAGAGATTTTTTTCTTTCCCGTGTCCCAGTTAACACAGCAAAGGCTCAGCATTTCTGAAATGTGTTTCAGATCTAGAGTTGGCTGGAGTAATTATGCCAGTTCCAGTTCTGGAACAGGGGCTGGGGTTTTATTTTATCTCTTCATTGTACCAAAGAAGGTCAATTCCTTCAGACCAGTTCCGGATCTATCAATATTGAATCATTATGTAAGGATACCAACATTCAAGATGGTTACTGTAGGACTATCCTGCCTTTTGTTTAGCAAGGGCATTATATGTCTACAATAGATTTACAGGATGTGTATCTGCATATTCCGATTCATCCAGATCACTTTTAGTGTCTGAGATTCTCTTTTTAGACAAGCATTACCAGTTTTGTGGCTCTACCGTTTGGCCTAGCCTCAGTTCCAAGAATTTTTTTTTGGTTCTCGGTGCCCTTCTTTCTGTAATCAGAGAACAGGGTTTTGGTATTTCCTTATTGGACGATATCTGGGTACTTGCTCAGTCTTCTCATTTTCGAAGAATCTCATACGAATCGACTTGTGTTGTTTCTTCAAGTTCATGGTTGGAGGATCAATTTACCAATCAGTTCATTGATTCCTCAGACAAGGGTAACCTTTTTAGGTTCCTAGATAGATTCAGTGTCTATGACTCTGTCCTTGTCAGACAAGAGAAGTTTAACATTGATATCAGCTTGTCAAAACCTTCAGTCACAATCATTCCTTTTGGTAGCCTTATGCATGGAAATTTTAGGTCTTAGGACTGCCGCATCAGATGCGATCTCCTTTGCTCATTTTCACATGCGACCTCTTCAGCTCTGTATGCTGAACCAATGGTGCAGGGTTTACTCAAAGATATCTCAATTAATATCTTTAAACCGATAATACGACACTCTCTGACATGGTGGACAGATCACCATCGTTTAGTTCAGGGGGCTTCTTGTTCTTCCGACCTGGACTATAATCTCAACAGATGCAAGTCTTACAGGTTGGGGAGCTGTGTGGGGGTATCTGACGGCACAAGGGGTTTGGGAATCTCAGGAGGTGAGATTTCCGATCAATATTTTGGAACTCCGTGCAATTTTCAGAGCTCTTCAGTCTTGGCCTCTTCTGAAGAGAGAGTTGTTCATTTGTTTTCAGATAGACAATGTCACAACTGTGGCATACATCAATCATCAAGGAGGGACTCACAGTCCTCTGGCTATGAAAGAAGTATCTCGAATTTTGGTTTGGGCGGAATCCAGCTCCTGTCTAATCTCTGCGGTTCATATCCCAGGTATGGACAATTGGAAAGCGGATTATCTCAGTCGCCAAACGTTGCACCTGGGCGAATGGTCTTCACCCAGAGGTATTTCCTCAGATTGTTCAAATGTGGGAACTCCCAGAAATAGATCTGATGGCTTCTCATATAAACCAGAAACTTCCCTGGTATCTGTCCGGATCCCGGGATCCTCGGGCGGAGGCAGTGGATGCATTATCTCTTCCTTACAAGTGTCATCCTGCCTATATCTTTCCGCCTCTAGTTCTTCTTCCAAGGGTATTCTCCAATATTCTAAAGGAATGCTTGTTTGTCCTGCTGGTAGCTCCAGCATGGCCTCACAGGTTTTGGTATGCGGATCTTGTCCGGATGGCCTCTTGCCGGCTTTGGACTCTTCCGTTACGACCAGTCTTTCTGTCTCAAGGTTCTTTTTTCCATCAGGATCTCAAAACCTTAGTTTTAAGGTGTGGAGTTTGAACGCTCTATTCTTGGTCAAAGAGGTTTCTCTGACTCTGTGATTGATACTATGTGACAGGCTCGTAAATCTGTATCTTGAGAGATATATTATAGAGTCTGGAAGACTTATATTTATTCAGGATGGTTTAGATAAAGGTTTGTCCGCAAGTTTCTTGTAAGACAAATCTCTGCTCTTTCTGTTCTTTTTCACAGAAGGATTGCTAATCTTCCTGATATTCATTGTTTTGTACAACCTTTGGTTCGTATAAAACTTGTCATTAAGTCAATTTCTCCTCCTTGGAGTTTGAATTTGGTTCTGGGGGCTCTTCAAGCTCCTCCTTTTGAACCCATGCATTCTTTGGTCGTTATATAACTTTCTTGGAAAGTTTTGTTTCTTTTGGCCATCTCTTCTGCCAGAAGAGTCTCTGAATTATCTACTCTTTTTTTGTGAATCTCCTTTTCTGATTTTGCATCAGGATAAGGCGGTGCTGCGAACTTCTTTTGAATTTTTTACCTAAGGTTGTGAATTCTAACAACATTAGTAGAGAAATTGTGGTTCCTTCATTATGTCCTAATCCTATGAATTCTAAGGAGAAATCATTGCATTCTTTGGATGCTGTTAGAGCTTTGTAATATTATGTTGAAGCTACTAAGTCTTTCCGAAAGACTTCTAGTCTATTTGTCATCTTTTCCGGTTCTAGAAAGGACCAGAAAGCTTCTGCCATTTCTTTGGCATCTTGGTTGAATTCTTTATTTCATCATGCCTATGTTGAGTCGGGTAACACTCCGCCTCAAAGGATTACAGCTCATTCTACTAGGTCAGTTTCTACTTCCTGGGCGTTTAAGAATGAAGCTTCGGTTGATCAGATTTGCAAAACAGCAACTTGGTCCTCTTTGCATACTTTTACTAAATTCTACCATTTTGATGTGTTTTCTTCTTCTGAAGCAGTTTTTGGTAGAAACGTACTTCAGGCAGTGGTTTCAGTTTGAATCTTCTGCTTATGTTTTTTCATTAAATTTTATTCTGGGTGTGGATTATTTTCAGCAGGAATTGGCTGTCTTTATTTTATCCCTCCCTCTCTAGTGACTCTTGTGTGGAAAGATCCACATCTTGGGTAATCATTATCCCATACGTCACTAGCTCATGGACTCTTGCTAATTACATGAAAGAAAACATAATTTATGTAAGAACTTACCTGATAAATTCATTTCTTTCATATTAGCAAGAGTCCATGAGGCCCGCCCTTTTTTTGTGGTGGTTTTGATTTTTTTGTATAAAGCACAATTATTCCAATTCCTTATTTTATATGCTTTCGCACTTTTTTCTTATCACCCCACTTCTTGGCTATTCGTTAAACTGAATTGTGGGTGTGGTGAGGGGTGTATTTATAGGCATTTTAAGGTTTGGGAAACTTTTCCCCTCCTGGTAGGAATGTATATCCCATACGTCACTAGCTCATGGACTCTTGCTAATATGAAAGAAATGAATTTATCAGGTAAGTTCTTACATAAATTTATGTTTTTTCCACTCTCCCTGTACCATGTGACAGCCATCAGCCAATCACAAATGCATACATGTACCATGTGACAGCCGCCAGCCACTCACAAATGCATACACACTTATTCTTGCACATGCTCAGTAGGAACTGGTGACTCAAAAAGTTTAAATATAAAAAGATTTGCACATTTAGTTAATGGAAGTAAATTGGAAAGTTGTTTAAAACGGCATGCTCTATCTGAATAATGAAAGTTTAATTTTGATTGAGTGTCCCTTTAACATGTTGTCCGTATTCACAGCCATATTAGATAATTTATCGAAATTTAATGTCTTCAATCTGACATTTCTAAAAAATTTGTAAAGATCTTTATATAGTTAAAAGAAATTACAGTCACTTCTAGGGCAAAATGAAAGACCCTTATTTAAAACTGTGAGTTCTTCTTGTGAAATAACTGAATCAGAAATATTCACCATAATGTTATTGTCACTGTTAGTAGGTATAGCTACCCCTAGGATGATTTGGTGTTTCAACAGGAGGATTCAATGAATCATCAACCTGGATTACTTCTGTTTGTGTTTCCTTGTCTTGGATGCTCCTGCTGTGGGAACATGATCAAATGATCTGCTTCTTTCCATCCTAGATCTGGCAAGAAATATTCTATTAAGGGGTTTCATACCTGCAATTCCCAATATGTGATTTACTTAATCAAATGTCCTTGTGGGCGGGGCTACGTGGGAGAGACGACTAGGCCCATTAGGGATAGGATAATTGAACACAAAAGCATTGTCAGGACGAATAATAAACTTGCCCCTGTATCCTGTCATTTTTACAAAATGGGTCATGCTGTTAATCAGCTCAGGTTTCAAGTTATTGAATTTATCCCTAGACGAGGGGGTGATAGAGACCTCCTGTTAAAACAAAGGGAGTGTTTATGGATATGTGAACTTGGTACTATGGAACCTGAGGGCATGAATAGAGACGGGGATCTCTCTGTATTTTTATGAGTAATTTAATCCTGTTTTTGTATTTTGAATTTTCTGTTTTTTGATTGATTACGTACTATCCTTAGGTGAATTAAATAAGTATTATAGCTTTTTTGTTTGGCTGCAGCTCAGTGTAAGGTCTTTTAGTATCCTTTATAATCATTGCTCCAAATGTTGTACGTGAAAGGGTTCATTTTGTGAATATACCTTTACTGCCCCCCTGTGGCGGTTGGGTATATAAGGGTGCTTTGTACCATTATATTTTATTGCATGACTAAGGGAAGTAATTCCCAAAACATTGCCACTTTGTTTATGTGCTAAATAAATTCTGTTTACCACTACTTGCTGCCAATCTTTTTTGGAGTTCCGATGCAGAGAGGGCCACAGAGTGGCTCTCTCTGCATCGGATGCATAAAAATGTTATTGCAGGAAGCCTCAATCAAGGCATCACTGCAGAAATATGAAAGCAGCTGGAAGCGATCAGGATCGCATCCACCTCTTGAATCCCCTGATGACGTACAGGGTACGTCGGTTGTTAACGACAGGTTTTTTGTACGACGTACCCTGTACATCGTTGGTCCTTAAGGGGTTAATATGTTATATCCTGTTGCAGGAGATAAACACAGTTATATGCAACAAATGCTCTAACACATAACATTATTTCACTTTTAAAGGGACATTAAACACTAAATAAATGCTAGATAAAATGATGCATTCAAAGAAAAGATAGTCTGAGAATAACATGTAAATGTATTTTTAAAAATGTCATAAGTTGTTTAAATATTGACAAAATAAGTGTCTATAAAACAATGGAAGCTGCCATGTTGTAACTTAGGTTCTCTCCTGTGGCCAATTAGGAACAGTTATAAATAAGTCACTAGAGTGTGCAGCCAATGGCTGTGTGGGATATAACAGTGTTCTGCACTTCTATTTCTAACAGGAACTGAAAAGCTCACAATTTCAGAATAAAATTACCTGAAAAGGGAACAAAATAAATAATGAAAGTATATTGCAGAGTTTTATTTTGTATACAATTTATCATTTTATATTACCATCTCAAAGTGTTTAATGTCCCTTTAAGTACCTTTTAAATGGCGTACATTGACTCATAGGTGTAGTAATGCAAGAGGGCCAAGGATTAGAAGCTATAGCACCTGCAGGTAAGATTAGCTAAACAGTGAGTGAGATGGAAGTGTGGTTTGCGGTATTGGAAGTGTTTTTGTGGTGTGAACCAGCATAGATATGATGATTTAAGCAGCAGATAGTGGGAAGTGATGTTATATGGAGTAAAGTGAGAAGGAATAAATGAGACCGTAAGTGGAAAAGAACTACAGAAAACATGTTTGCCATTGCAATTCTTTCACATATTAACTTATTTGCTCAGGTCTTGTGAAATTCTTGTATAATATATGGTGTTTTCACTTAAAGGGGCATAATAACCATATGCTAAATCACTTGAATGTGATGCAACATAACTGTAAACAGCTGAACATTTATATCTTAAAAAGGAAGATATTTTACCTTAAAATGTCTTCAGCTCTCAATAGTAAGTGCTCTGGGAACAATTGTCCTTCAGCTACTCTCAGCTGCTTCTTCTTTTTTTTAAACATCCATTCAGCTTCATTATTGCTGATGTCACACGTTGCTTTACTGTGATCTCATGAAATTTTTTCTGAAATCTTGCATGATTTCATAGCAAACTTCCTTAAAGGGACAGGAAACCCCACATTTTTCTTTCATAATGTGGGTAAAAAATACAATTTTAACCCCTTAACGACCGAGGACTTGCCGGGTACGTCCTCAAAAAAAAAAAGGCAGTTAACGCCTGAGGACGTACCCTGCACGTCCTCGGTGTGGAAAGCAGCTGGAAGCGATCCTGCTCGCTTCCAGCTGCTTTCCGGTTATTGCAGTGATGCCTCGATATCGAGGCATCCTGCAATAACCATTTTTAGCCATCCGATGCAGAGAGAGCCACTCTGTGGCCCTCTCTGCACCGGACATTAACGTTGGTGGGTGGGAACCGGTGTGGGAGGCGGGTGGCGGCCATCGATGGCCTTTGTGATGCGGAGGGGGGCGGGGAACGACCGGGGGGCGCGCACGGACGCGCGCGCGTGCACGGGGAGGCCGGGCGGGCGCGTGCACGGGGAGGGAGCGGGTGGGAACCACTACGCTACAGAACATTTTTAGTTAGAAGTGGGGATCAAGAGGGGAATTTTATTTTATTTGGTGATCGGTTTGTCTGGTGGGATATTGGACTGTGGGGGGGAAGCTACACTACAGAAACAAATAAAAACAAATAATAAAAAACATTTTTATTTGCAAACTGGGCACTGGCAGACAGCTGCCAGTACCCAAGATGGCCCCCAATAAGGCAGAGGGGGAGGGTTAGGGAGCTATTTTGGGGGGATCAGGGAGGTTGGGGGCTAAGGGGGGATCCTACATAGCAGCATATGTAAATATTTTTTTTTTTAAATACCTTTTATTTTAGTACTGGCAGACTTTCTGCCAGTACTTAAGATGGCGGGGACAATTGTGGGGTGGGGGAGGGAAGAGAGCTGTTTGGGAGGGATCAGGGGGTGGGATGTGTCAGGTGGGAGTCTGATCTCTACACTAAAGCTAAAATCAACCCTGCAAGCTCCCTACAAACTACCTAATTAACCCCTTCACTGCTGGCCATAATACACATGTGATGCGCAGCAGCATTTAGCGGCCTTCTAATTACCAAAAAGCAACGCCAAAGCCATATATGTCTGCTATTTCTGAACAAAGGGGATCCCAGAGAAGCATTTACAACCATTTGTGCCATAATTGCACAAGCTGTTTGTAAATAATTTTAGTGAGAAACCTAAAGTTTGAAAAAGTGAACAATTTTTTTTTATTTGATTGCTTTTGGCAGTGAAATGGTGGCATGAAATATACCAAAATGGGCCTAGATCAATACTTGGAGTTGTCTACTACACTACACTAGAGCTAAAATTAACACTAGAAGCTCCCTACATGCTCCCTAATTAACCCATTCACTGCTGGGCATAATACACGTGTGGTGCGCAGTGGCATTTAGCAGCCTTCTAATTACCAAAAAGAAAAGCCAAAGCCATATATGTCTGCTATTTATGAACAAAGGGGATCCCAGAGAAGCATTTACAACCATTTATGCCATAATTTTATGAGTTGTTTGTAAATAATTTCAGTGAGAAACCTAAAGTTTGTGAAAAAGTGAACATTTTTTTTATTTGATCGCATTCGGCGGTGAAATGGTGGCATGAAATATAACAAAATGGGCCTAGATCAATACTTTGGGATGTCTTCTAAAAAAAAATATATACATGTCAATGGATATTCAGAGATTCCTGAAAGATATTAGTGTCCGAATGTAACTAGCGCTAATTTTGGAAATGGCAAAGTGCTACTTGTACTTATTGCCCTATAACTTGCACAAAAAGCAAAGAACATGTAAACATTGGGTATTTCTAAACTCAGGACAAAATTTAGAAACTATTTAGCATGGGTGTTTTTTGGTGGTTGTAGATGTGTAACAGATTTTGGGGTCAAAGTTAGAAAAAGTGTTTTTTTTTTTTTGTTTTCATCATTTTGTATTTTTTTTATAGCAAATTATAAGATGATGAAAATAATTGTAGATTTTGAAAGTCCATTTAATGGCGAGAAAAACGGTATATAATATGTGTGGGTACAGTAAATGAGTAAGAGGAAAATTACAGCTAAACACAAACACCGCAAAAATGTAAAAATAGCCTTGGTCCCAAACGGACAGAAAATGGAAAAGTGCTAAGGGGTTAAACAAATTTTCAATTCCTATTATCAAATTTGCTTCATTCTCTTGTTATCCTTTGCTGAAGAAACATCACTGCACTAGTGACAGCTAGAGGAACACATCTAGCTAGCCAATAACAAGAGACAAATGTGTGCAGGCACCAATCAGCAGCCAGCTCCCACTAGTGTTGGATATGTGCATAGTCGTTTTCAAAAAGGGATACCAAAAGAACAAAGCACATTTAAAAATAGAAGTGAATTTAAAAGTGACTTAAAATGACCTGCTCTATCTGAATCATGCAAGTTTAATTTTGACTTTCCTATCCCTTTAAACTGAGTAGGAAATAATGACTTTGCCTGCACATGCCAAATGTACGCTTCCTTGCAAGAATCTGGGACTAACATCTTGCTGCTCAAAGTCTCTTTACAATGGGATATGGCTGCTGAGGAAATTTTGGTGTAAACTATCTTACTTTTTTACATCATTTTAAAGTGCTTCAACATTTGGGTATCATGTCCCTTTAAAAGACGGTTTATTAGGCAGATGGCAATATCTGCCTTTGCAAGGCTTAAGTTGTAAAGAATGAAACAAGTCTTTATAAATAGCTTAAAGCAACAACAAAATCTTTATTTTACTAAAAATATTTTATGAATTATTTTGATAATGGTTCCAACAAAATAGGAATAACGGCAAATGGCATTGGTTAGAAAAATAAACCCGACATACATTATAGCACTCTGAACTCTTTTTTTGAGTGCCCCAAAGTATAATTAGGGCATAACACCAGTCATGAATTATGGGTGAAAATGCACTTTATTAACAATAGTGAACCAAAAATAAAGACGATTTATGTGAATATGTAATCGGCAATAGCAAAAATAATTGTGATAACAAAGCAGCGATCACCAAACTTACACTATGGGGTCAATTTATTAAATGCTGGGCGGACATGATTCGCTGTAGCAAATCATGTCCACCTGGCATCGCTAAATGTTGACAGCATAAGCTGTTGTCATTTAACATTGAACAAGCATTTCTTGTAAAATGCTTGTGCAATGTCTCCCCCCTACATATTCGCGGCCAATCGGCCGCTAGCAGGGGGTGTCAATCATCCCAATTGGATTGGATCAGGATGATTGCAGCCCGCCACCTAAAAGGTGGCAGACAAGTTAAGGAACGGAACCTACGGGTGGTAGAAAGCAGCATCCGCTACTAATTAATTCTACCCCATAGCAGAATAATAGAGCAAGTATATTAACGCAGAAAACTTATCCTCTTTATAAAATATAATACAATAATAACTGTATTATATGAGTTATGTATTGCAAAATATAAATAAATACTTATAATGGTTTTATAAAAATACCCAGCAAAACAATAACTGCACAAGTGTCTGTGTGAGGCAATATGGAAATAAAAGTGTTAAGAGAAGCTAAACCTTATATTATGTATCTATGATTCACGTACACATGTGTAATAAACATTTACTACAGTACAGGCAACTAGAATAATTGTATCATGTATCTAAACCAAGTAAAATATATAACTTTTATTTGTATAGTAAAATATATTACTTTTAGAAAACAATGTAATTCAAAGGTTTTCTGTGGGAAAAACAAGCCTTCTGGCCTGTCTAGATCTGTTAATGAACTACACAATGAGTTATTTTCTATATTTTTTGCGTAGTGGAGAATTTTAAACTCACTTTTTGCCTCCCCCTAATTTTAAATGTTGTTGTATTTTGCCCAGAAATCAACTTTACCGAGCAGTGATTCAAACCTTCTCCCAGCTGATGAGTGGCAAAAACCACGAAACAGTCTGTCCTGGGATGGTTCTGAATCACTGCACTAACCCTAGCTAAGCTTATAAGCTGTGTGAACAGCGATGCTTTGGCGTAAAGGGAGTCTGCGTAAAAGCAGACTTGAAGTAAAAAAGTGTGTCATTGTGAACTTCATTTGCATATCTTACCCAGAATCCTTTGCTGCATTGGAAACAATGTAATTCAAAGGTTTTCTGTGAGGAAAAACAAGCCTTCTGGCCTGTTTAGATTTGTTAATGAACTACACAATGGGGCCTAGTTATCAAGCCGTCAACCTCAAATACGCTGGAATTCCGCAGCGTATTTGTGGCGCGGCTGATTCGCCTTAGTTATCAAAGGCTCGAGACCGGCAAAAGTAGAATTTTGTGACGTAAACTTCGATCCGCCGGACTCAGTCCGACACCGATCGATTCTTACGTCACTCCAGATGTTCCGCACACAAGTGCAGCACAATCTCACTACTTTTGCTAGTTATCAAAAAACTAGCAGGTACGCTCGGCACTTTTACGGCCCAGCGTACCTGGTTTTCAAAGCGCCAGCCTGGAGGCGGCGGATCCCATAGGAATCAATGGGAGTCTGACCATAGCGAAAGTACAAGTTCGCTGCTGACAGACATCCCATTGATTCCTATGGGAGATGTCTACACCTAACACCCTAACATGTACCCCGAGTCTAAACACCGCTAATCTGACCCCCCCTACACCGCCGCAACTAAATAAAGTTATTACCCCCTAAACCGCCGCTCCCGGAGCCCACCGCAAGCTACTCTATACATATTAACCCCTAAACCGCCACTCCCTGAACCCGCCGCAACCTATATTAAATGTATTAACCCCTATCCTGCCCCCCCTACACCGTCGCCACCTATAACAAATTTATTAACCCCTAATCTGCCCCCCCTACACCGTCGCCACCTATAATAAATTTATTAACCCCTATCCTGCCCCCCACTACGCCGCCGCCACTGTAATAAAATTATTAACCCCTAAACCTAAGTCTAACCCTAACCCTAACGCCCCCCTAACTTAAATATTAATTAAATAAATCTAAATAAATTAACTCTTATTAACTAAATGAATCCTATTTAAAACTAAATACTTACCTTTAAAATAAACCCTAATATAGCTACAATATAAATAATAATTATATTCTAGCTATCTTAGGATTTATATTTATTTTACAGGTAACTTTCAATTTATTTTAACCATGTACAATAACTATTAAATAGTTATTAACTATTTAATAGCTTACCTAGCTAAAATAAAGAGAAATGTACCTGTGAAATAAATCCTAACCTAAGTTACAATTACACCTAACACTACACTATACTTTAATAAATTATTCCTATTTAAAAATAAATACTTACCTGTAAAATAAACCCTAAGATAGCTACAATGTAATTAATAATTATATTATAGCTATCTTAGGATTTATATTTATTTTAAGGTAACTTTGTATTTATTTTAGCTAGTTAGAATAGTTATTAAATAGTTATTAACTATTTAATAACTACCTAGCTAAAAGAAATACAAAATTACCTGTAAAATAAATCCTAACCTAAGTTACAATTAAACCTAATACTACACTATCATTAAATTAACTAAATAAACTACATACAAATAACTACAATTAAATACAATTACATAAACTAACTAAAGTACAAAAAATAAAAAAAGCTAAGTTACAAAAAATAAAAAAATAAGTTACAAACATGTTAAAAATCTTACAACAATTTTAAGCTACTTACACCTAATCTAAGCCCCCTAATAAAATAACAAACCCCCCCAAAATAAAAAAAATCCATACCCTATTCTAAATTAAATAAATTTCAAAGCTCTTTTACCTTACCAGCCCTTAAAAGGGCCATTTGTGGGGGCATGCCCCAAAAAGTTCAGCTCTTTTGCCTGTAAAAGAAAAATACAACCCCCCCCCAACATTAAAACCCACCACCCACATACCCCTAATCTAACCCAAACCCCCCTTACAAAAACCTAACACTAATCCCCTGAAGATCATCCTACCTTGAGTCGTCTTCACTCAGCCGAGCCACCGATGGAACTGAAGAGGACATCCGGAGCGGAAGAAGTTAATCCTCCAAGCGGCGCTGAAGAAATCTTCCATCCGATGAAGTCATCATCCAGGCGGCGCTGAAGAAGTCTTCAATCCGGCCGATGTCATCTTCAAAGAGGCGCTGAAGAGGTCTTCTATCCGGGCGAAGTCATCTTCCAAGCCGGGTCTTGAATCTTCCTTCCGCCGACGCGGAACCACCTTCTTCCCCGACGGACTACGACGAATGACGGCTCCTTTAAGGGACGTCATCCAAGATGGCGTCCCCTCAATTCCGATTGGCTTATAGGATTCTATCAGCCAATCGGAATTAAGGTAGGAAAAATCTGATTGGCTGATGGAATCAGCCAATCAGATTGAGCTCGCATTCTATTGGCTGTTCCGATCAGCCAATAGAATGCGAGCTCAATCTGATTGGCTGATTGGATCAGCCAATCGGATTGAACTTGATTCTGATTGGCTGATTCCATCAGCCAATCCGATTTTCCTACCTTAATTCCGATTGGCTGATAGAATCCTATCAGCCAATCGGAATTGAGGGGACGCCATCTTGGATGACGTCCCTTAAAGGAGCCGTCATTCGTCGTAGTCCGTCGGGGAAGAAGGTGGTTCTGCGTCGGCGGAAGGAAGATTCAAGACCCGGCTTGGAAGATGACTTCGCCCGGATAGAAGACCTCTTCAGCGCCTCTTTGAAGATGACATCGGCCGGATCGAAGACTTCTTCAGCGCCGCCTGGATGATGACTTCATCGGATGGAAGATTTCTTCAGCGCCGCTTGGAGGATTAACTTCTTCCGCTCCGGATGTCCTCTTCAGTTCCATCGGTGGCTCGGCTGAGTGAAGACGACTCAAGGTAGGATGATCTTCAGGGGATTAGTGTTAGGTTTTTGTAAGGGGGGTTTGGGTTAGATTAGGGGTATGTGGGTGGTGGGTTTTAATGTTGGGGGGGTTGTATTTTTCTTTTACAGGCAAAAGAGCTGAACTTTTTGGGGCATGCCCCCACAAATGGCCCTTTTAAGGGCTGGTAAGGTAAAAGAGCTTTGAAATTTATTTAATTTAGAATAGGGTAGGGATTTTTTTTATTTTGGGGGGGTTTGTTATTTTATTAGGGGGCTTAGATTAGGTGTAAGTAGCTTAAAATTGTTGTAATATTTTTTACATGTTTGTAACTTATTTTTTTATTTTTTGTAACTTAGCTTTTTTTATTTTTTGTACTTTAGTTAGTTTATGTAATTGTATTTAATTGTAGTTATTTGTAGGTAGTTTATTTAGTTAATTTAATGATAGTGTAGTATTAGGTTTAATTGTAACTTAAGTTAGGATTTATTTTACAGGTAATTTTGTATTTCTTTTAGCTAGGTAGTTATTAAATAGTTAATAACTATTTAATAACTATTCTAACTAGCTAAAATAAATACAAAGTTACCTGTAAAATAAATATAAATCCTAAGATAGCTATAATATAATTATTAATTATATTGTAGCTATCTTAGGGTTTATTTTACAGGTAAGTATTTATTTTTAAATAGGAATAATTTATTAAAGTATAGTGTAGTGTTAGGTGTAATTGTAACTTAGGTTAGGATTTATTTCACAGGTACATTTCTCTTTATTTTAGCTAGGTAAGCTATTAAATAGTTAATAACTATTTAATAGTTATTGTACATGGTTAAAATAAATTGAAAGTTACCTGTAAAATAAATATAAATCCTAAGATAGCTAGAATATAATTATTATTTATATTGTAGCTATATTAGGGTTTATTTTAAAGGTAAGTATTTAGTTTTAAATAGGATTCATTTAGTTAATAAGAGTTAATTTATTTAGATTTATTTAATTAATATTTAAGTTAGGGGGGCGTTAGGGTTAGGGTTAGACTTAGGTTTAGGGGTTAATAATTTTATTACAGTGTCGGCGGCGTAGTGGGGGGCAGGATAGGGGTTAATAAATGTATTATAGGTGGCGACGGTGTAGGGGGGGCAGATTAGGGGTTAATAAATTTATTATAGGTGGCGACGGTGTAGGGGGGGCAGATTAGGGGTTAATAAATTTATTATAGGTGGCGACGGTGTAGGGGGGGCAGATTAGGGGTTAATAAATTTATTATAGGTGGCGACGGTGTAGGGGGGGCAGGATAGGGGTTACTAGGTATACTGTAGGTGGCAGCGGTGTCCGGGAGCGGCGGTTTAGGGGTTAATACATTTATAAGACTTGCGGCGGGGTCTAGGAGCGGCGGTTTAGGGGTTAATACATTTATAAGAGTTGCGGCGGGGTCTAGGAGTGGCGGTTTAGGGGTTAGTAACTTTATTTAGTTGCGGGGGGCTCCGGGGGCGCCGGTATAGGGGGTAGAACAGTGTAGTTTAGTGTGAGTGCTTAGTAACAGGCTAGCAATAATGCTGGGAAAAGCCGAAGGGCAGCGAGATCGGATGAGTGATAACTGTCACAGTCCGCTGCTCATCGCCCCGCGGCTTTTTGACAGCTTTATTTGATAACTTTGGCGAACGTATTCAAGGTCCGCGGCGGCGAAGGTAGGCGAGCTTAGGCGGACGTATTGGGCCGGCGAAGCCAGAAAAGTAGACGGCTTGATAACTACCCCCCATAGAGTTATTTTATATATATATATATATATATATATATATATATATATATATCTCATTATTTTATAACCAACAAATATCCTATAATGCAGCAAGGCTGTTATAAAATATATACCAAAATTATGATAATTCACTATTGTGTAAATTCTATCGGCTAGATTTAGAGTTTGGCGGCCAAAGGGGTGCGTTAGAGTTCACAGAATGGCTGGGTTTTCAGTGCGTTAGGCTCCAAAAAGGGAGCGTAGAGCATAATTTAATGCCACTGCAACTCTAGATACCAGCGGTGCTTACGGACGCAGCCAGCTTCAAAAACGTGCTCATGCACGATATCCCCATAGAAAACAATGGGGCAGTTTGAGCTGAAAAAAAACCTAACACCTGCAAAAAAGCAGCGTTCAGCTCTTAACGCAGCCCCATTGTTTTCTATGGGGAAACACTTCCTAAGACTGCACCTAACACCCTAACATGAACCCCGAGTCTAAACACCCCTAACCTTACACTTATTAACCCCTAATCTGCCGCCCCCGCTATCGCTGACCCCTGCATATTATTATTAACCCCTAATCTGCCGCTCCATACACCGCTGCCACCTACATTATAGCTATGTACCCCTAATCTGCTGCGCCTAACACTGCCGACCCCTATATTATATTTATTAACCTCTAATCTGCCCCCTCAACGTCGCCTCCACCTGCCTACACTTATTAACCCCTAATATGCCGAGTTGACCGCACCGCTACTATAATAAAGTTATTAACCCCTAATCCACCTCACTCCCGCCTCAATAACCCTATAATAAATAGTATTAACCCCTAATCTGCCCTCCCTAACATCGCCGACACCTAACTTCAATTATTAACCCCTAATCTGCCGACCGAATCTCGCCGCTACTGTAATAAATGGATTAACCCCTAAAGCTAAGTCTAACACTAACACCCCCCTAAATTAAATATAATTTAAATCTAACGAAATAAATTAACTCTTATTAAATAAATTATTCCTATTTAAAGCTAAATACTTACCTGTAAAATAAACCCTAATATAGCTACAATATAAATTATAATTATATTATAGCTATTTTAGGATTTATATTTATTTTACAGGCAACTTTGTATTTATTTTAACCAGGTACAATAGCTATTAAATAGTTAAGAACTATTTAATAGCTAAAATAGTTAAAATAATTACAAAATTACCTGTAAAATAAATCCTAACCTAAGTTACAATTAAACCTAACACTACACTATCAATAAATTAATTAAATAAAATACCTACAATTATCTACAATTAAACCTAACACTACACTATCAATAAATTAATTAAATACAATATCTACAAATAAATACAATGAAATAAACTAACTAAAGTACAAAAAATAAAAAAGAACTGTTACAAAAAATAAAAAAATATTTACAAACATTAGAAAAATATTGCAACAATTTTAAACTAAGTACACCTACTCTAAGCCCCCTAATAAAATAACAAAGCCCCCAAAATAAAAAAATGCCCTACCCTATTCTAAATTTAAAAAGTTCAAAGCTCTTTTACCTTACCAGCCCTGAACAGGGCCCTTTGCGGGGCATGCCCCAAAGAATTCAGCTCTTTTGCCTGTAAAAAACCACATACAATACCCCCCCCCCAACATTACAACCCACCACCCACATACCCCTAATCTAACCCAAACCCCCCTTAAATAAACCTAACACTAAGCCCCTGAAGATCTTCCTACCTTATCTTCACCATGCCAGGTTCACCGATCCGTCCTCGGAAGTCTTGATCCAAGCCTCGGAATTGTTGATCCAAGCCCAAGCGGGGGGCTGAAGAGTGACGTCCATCCTCGGGCTGAAGTCTGGATCCAAGCGGCGGCTGAAGAAATCCATCATCGGGCTGAAGTCGGAAGTCCATCAGCGGGATGAAGTCTTCTATCAAGCAGCATCTTCAATCTTCTTTCTTCCGGAGCGGAGCCATCTTCTTCCCAGCCGACGCGGATCCATCCTCTTCTAACGACGCCTACTAGCCGAATGACGGTTCCTTTAAATGACATCATCCAAGATGGCGTCCATCGAATTCCGATTGGCTGATAGGATTCTATCAGCCAATCGGAATTAAGGTAGGAAAATTCTGATTGGCTGATGGAATCAGCCAATCAGATTGAGCTCGCATTCTATTGGCTGATCGGAACAGCCAATAGAATGCGAGCTCAATCTGATTGGCTGATCGGATCAGCCAATCGGATTGAACTTGAATATGATTGGCTTTTTTATTTTTTATACTTTAGTTAGTTTATTTCATTGTATTTATTTGTAGATATTGTATTTAATTAATTTATTGATAGTGTAGTGTTAGGTTTAATTGTAGATAATTGTAGGTATTTTATTTAATTAATTTATTGATAGTGTAGTGTTAGGTTTAATTGTAACTTAGGTTAGGATTTATTTTACAGGTAATTTTGTAATTAATTTAACTATTTTAGCTATTAAATAGTTCTTAACTATTTAATAGCTATTGTACCTGGTTAAAATAAATACAAAGTTACCTGTAAAATAAATATAAATCCTAAAATAGCTATAATATAATTATAATTTATATTGTAGCTATATTAGGGTTTATTTTACAGGTAAGTATTTAGCTTTAAATAGGAATAATTTATTTAATAAGAGTTAATTTATTTCGTTAGATTTAAATTATATTTAACTTAGGGGGGTGTTAGAGTTAGACTTAGCTTTAGGGGTTAATCCATTTATTACAGTATCGGCGAGATTCGGTCGGCAGATTAGGGGTTAATAATTGAAGTTAGGTGTCGGCGATGTTAGGGAGGGCTGATTAGGGGTTAATACTATTTATTATAGGGTTATTGAGGCGGGAGTGAGGTGGATTAGGGGTTAATAACTTTATTATAGTAGCGGTGCGGTCCACTCGGCAGATTAGGGGTTAATAAGTGTAGGCAGGTGGAGGCGACGTTGAGGGGGGCAGATTAGGGGTTAATAAATATAATATAGGGGTCGGCGGTGTTAGGCGCAGCAGATTAGGGGTACATAGCTATAATGTAGGTGGCAGCGGTGTACGGAGCGGCAGATTAGGGGTTAATAATAATATGCAGGGGTCAGCGATAGCGGGGGCGGCAGATTAGGGGTTAATAAATATAATATAGGGGTCGTGGTGTTAGGGGCAGCAGATTCGGGTTCATAGGGATAATGTAGGTGGCAGCGGTGTGCGGTCAACAGATTAGGGGTTAAAAAATTTTAATAGAGTGGCGGCGATGTGGGGGGACCTCGGTTTAGGGGTACATAGGTAGTTTATGGGTGTTAGTGTACTTTAGAGCACAGTAGTTAAGAGCGTTATAAACCGGCGTTAGCCCAGAAAGCTCTTAACTACTGTTTTTTTTCTGCGGCTGGAGTTTTGTCGTTAGATTTCTAACGCTCACTTCAGCCACGACTCTAAATACCAGCGTTAGAAAGATCCCATTGAAAAGATAGGATACGCAATTGACGTAAGGGGATCTGTGGTATGGAAAAGTCGCGGCTGGAAAGTGAGCGTTAGACCCTTTAATGACTGGCTCCAAATACCAGAGGGCGGTAAAAACCAGCGTTAGGAGCCTCTAACGCTGGTTTTGACGGCTACCGCCCAACTCTAAATCTAGGCCTATATTTGGTAACCTTTTATAATTTCCCCCTAGAAAAAAAGTTGGGCACCGACAGTTACAATCATAGAGAAAAAAAAAAGATATATGCTTAGAACATTACAAATTTAAATGGTTTTAAAGGGACATTAAACACCTTGTAATTACAAAATATGTCTGTTGTCTTAATATAGTACAATATATCAGTCAAATCTCAAGATTTTTAAAACAAATTAAGATTATCTTTGCTGCTATTGATTTTTTTTACCCAAACTCCACCGACCACCTGCTTATATCTGCAGATAACAAGGTTAGCCACAGTCATTATGTTAGTATAAACACAATTGCTTTGCAGTTCTTATTAGTCAATTATGGAATTATATGTAGCAGAGTTAGTCTTGAAAAGTTTGCAAAGTGTATTTCCAGTTATGAGAATTTGAAATTCACAATTTTTAGAGATAAATTACATAAAAATGGGACAAAATAAATAATGAAATTATATTGCAAAATTTTTTAATATTATTTACCAAACATTTTATTTTAAAATATCAAGTTGTTTGCTGTTTCTTTAAGTAGAATTTGCAGATCTTTTGCATTATAATAATGTATTTTTTATGCATATAAAAAAATTGCTTTCTCTGACCATTTAATTGCAGGATAACAAATAAGAGAAAACCATGATGATTATAAAATTCAGACTCTGATTAGAGGAACAGAAATTAGTTACAGATACTAAAGTAGACTAGTGGAATGCATAATGAAATCATTTAGGAGAGGAAGGAAAGGCAAATATTATACTAATGAAATTAAGAAATTAAAGCTTCTATAAACAAGACATAATCAGTGAAATATTATAACTGCTAAATCAGAAATTGAGTAACGTATATGCAAAATAACCTACCTGCGAACCGTCTCGCATTCCTGTGTGATTCCCATGGGTTGGGGTGTATAGTCACTGCCTGCCAAATTGTCCTGGTTGCCCCCCACTGACCATCCAGACTGCACAGATGCTCCACACGGCCCCTGTAGGTAGCCAACCCTTTTTAACCTCCTGCATCCCAGATAATCCAGTAATTGCATAGGGGCAGGATACATATTGTACATCCCAGATAATCCAAGAATTGCATAGGGGCAGAATACATATTCTACATCCCAAATAATCCAGGAATTGCATTGGGGCAGAATTCATATTCTACATCCCAGATAATCCAGGAATTGCATAGGGGCAGAATACATATTCTACATCCCAGATAATCCAGGAATTGCATGGGGCAGAATACATATTCTACATCCCAGATAATCCAGGAATTGCATAGGGGCAGAATACATATTCTACATCCCAGATAATCCAGGAATTGCATAGGGCAGAATACATATTCTACATCCCAAATAATCCAGGAATTGCATAGGGGCAAAATACATATTCTACATCCCAGATAATCCAGGAATTGCATGGGGCAGAATACATATTCTACATCCCAGATAATCCAGGAATTGCATGGGGCAGAATACATATTCTACATCCCAGATAATCCAGGAATTGCATAGGGGCAGAATACATATTCTACATCCTAGATAATCCAGTAATTACATAGGGGCAGGATACATATTCTACATCCCATATACTCCAGTAATTGCAGAGGGGCAGAATACATAGTCTACATCCCAGATACTCCAGTAATTGCAGAGGGGCAGAATACATATTCTACATCCCAGATAATCCAGGAATCCCATAGGGGCAGAATACATATTCTACATCCCAGATATTTCAGTAATTGCATAGGGGCAAGATCTACATCTGCCCTAGCAATTTTTTAACTCCTGCAAAGAGGTGTGCACATTTCCTGAGCATATAGATATCACAAATACTATAGACCATATGTTAGCAGCATAGCATAGGCCTTAACAAGCATGATACTTATATAACAACTAGAAAACTCTATCTTTTAGTTAGTTGACATAAAAGAAACCGCAGATGCAAAAATAACCAAACAAGATTCCATAAAATTTCTTCACATAGTAAATTTATGCCTGGGAATTGGCTTGAAAGATGTGTGTTGCTTTGTGCATTTCATAAGTAGGAGGAGTAAATAAGGATGTCCTATGTCTCCTGAACACAATACCAAACATTTATATATATTTTTTTTTTAGCACAGCCCATGCATTTTCAACATATCAAAGGCTTGTGTAAGCACATCATTTTTATGATTGACATTTTTATGATTGGATTAAGAAATGCATTTCTCTCATTATCAATTCCATGTACACATTAAATTAATTTTCTTGACACTGTTTTGTTTTCCTGTAATAGTGAGTCTTACACTGTTTAACTGAAACTCAAAGTGTGGGTTTGCAGTAAGATTTTTATTTTTGTATTTCAGTCACAATCTTACTGCGTGTACATTATTATTTGTTTACAAAAAAAGCTACTTGATTAACACTAACAATATTCATAGCAATTTTATACACTGTTGCAAACACTGCTGCCACGCTGCTAAAGACTTATGCACGGGGTCCGTGATGGCTGCACCTTTCTGAGGCTCCGAGCACGCACTACTTAAAACCCGCCACTAGACAGCAATACCCCCTAAAAAAAAAAAGCATCAGCTAGCCAGGGGAACATAAGGAGAGCACAGCCGACTATCCAACAGCCTCCCACTATCTGCCGGACCGCCGCCACGGTTCACATTGTACACGCCGTCACCAGCGCCTACATACAAGGCATCCAGACCACGGTAAAACCGCAGAATACTACCTAATGCCCTGAAGCCTTCTCAGAACCCGAATCGGCCCACTCTACAACAGGCCATCTTATACCCTTTATGGAGAAGATTTGATGAGACCTCCGACGCACAGCCTACAAGCCGCACCGACCCCCACTGCGTAGCTGTGACGCAGCAACATTCAACCGTCCATGATTTCACGCTTTTGGACAGAAGGATCACAGACAACTGTGGGAAAATCTAAGTCTTGAAAGATAGCACTACATCTATACTGTTTAAATCACATTATGGCAAACAACTAAGTGCATTGCACGCCGATATAACTAACAAAACAGTATACATAAGAACGCATAAGATGGCCTGTGAACTCGGCAATTAAGAACTTGTCTCTAAGTATAATTTAAACATGCCATAGCAATGCATATATCGCATAAAACAGCACAACTATTTTGGTAAACAGACCTATGCACTCACATAGAGATCAGAACTCTCAGACTGACCCTACCCTAATCCCATCTGGTAAAAACAAGTTTACTGCAAATAATATAATTTCTTAAAGATCTACCATGGCTCAACGCAGGATATCAAAGGCTGACAAGCTTAAACTGCACATGCAGGCCCAAACTCTGTTAATGCATTCTCCAAACAAGTAGATAAGAAAAAAGTCACAGACTCTCCAACAGATTGTGAGGAAGAAAACCCAATAGATGATATCAATAATACCCCACAATCACACCTCATAGAGCCTCCACCAGCACATGCCGATGGCCCAGTCACATTAAAAGTGATGGAAGCTCTCATCTCACAGGTTGAATCTTGCATACAATAGGAATGTGCAGATTTGAAAAGAGAGATTAATGTATTGGGATTTAGGGTCGAAACGACAGAAAGGAAATTGTTAAAGACATGACAGACAGGTCTCAGAAAATATTTCCAACAACAGGAACTGATCACAGATCTGGAGCTCAAAATGAATGACATCGAAAATAGAACTCAACGCAATAACCTCAGAATCAGAGGGATACCTGAGAAGGTACTAGGGGATGCTATACAAGACTACCTCCAAGAAATATTTTAATCCCTGGCAATAGCTAATTCTGTTATGGTCCAAGCAATCCCTCTGGAAAGGGCACGCCGCTCACTACATCCCAAACCCACAGAGGTCCAACCTCCCAGGGATATTGTAGTATGCTTTCAAAGCTACATAGATAGAGAAAAGATCCTGAACTTCGCCAGACTACAACAAAACTTCTCTTATCTCAGTACTAAAATCCAGTTCTTCCAAGACCTCTCTACCAAAACCTTGCAGAGAAGAAGGGACTTTAACAACCTAACCACTCGCCTATGAACTTTAAAGATCCCTTACAGATGGAGCTTCCCAGTATCGCTTCAAACTACCAAGAATGGAAAACGATTTGAATGTAAAGATCCAAAAGACACAGCCTTCTTCTATAAGGTACGACGAGTCCACGGATTCATCCTTGTGGGATATTATCCTCCTGCTAACAGGAAGTGGCAAAGAGCACCACAGCAGAGCTGTCTATATAGCTCCTCCCTTAGCTCCACCCCCAGTCATTCTCTTTGCCTACTCTAAGTACTAGGAAGGGTAAAGTGAAAGAGGTGATAAAATATTAGTTTTTAATTTCTTCAAGCAAGAGTTTTTTGTTTTAAATGGTACCGGTGTGTACTATTTACTCTCAGGCAGCAGATGGATGAAGACTTATGCCTGGAGGATGATGATCTTAGCATTTGTCACTAAGATCCAGTGCAGTTCCCACAGAGGCTGAGGGGTACAAGAAACATCAGTGTGAGGAACGTTTTCATGCTATATAGCAGTGAGGTATGTTCAGTCATTTTTTCTGGAGAGACTGTGTATTTCAGAAAGGCTGACAGTATCCTCATGAGGGTAAGGGTAAGCAGTAATCCTAAGAGCTATAGAAGGGCATTACTAAGCTTGCATAAGGGGCTAATTAAAAAATGGTTGACACTGGTTTTTGAATGTTTGTGGGCAAACGTTTTATGAACTGGGAGTGCTGTTAACGTTTTGTGGGCAATAACGTTTTTTTTGGCAACTTTAGTGAGGGTACACTTGGCTTAATTTTTGGGTCTCAGAACCCACATGGCTAGTTTAAAACCGCTCTGGTGCGGTTCTTTGAGGCTGTAAAGACATCGAGTGAGATGGGCGGGGCCTATTTTCGCGCCTCAGATGCGCAGTTGTTTTCACTTAGCAAGCAGCAAGCTCCAACTCCTGAGGGCCCTTGTGGAAGTTTTGGGCCAAATCGAAGCTTTAACCCCATTTTTACAGGTTTTAAGCCTGTGTTTAAACCTGTTGCTCCGCCATGGAGTTTGAATTTAGTTCTTAAAGTTCTTCAAGGGTTTCCATTTGAACCTATGCATTCCATAGATATTAAGCTTCTATCTTGGAAAGTTCTGTTTTTAGTTGCTATCTCTTCGGCTCGAAGAGTTTCTGAACTATCTGCATTGCAATGCGACTCGCCTTATCTTGTTTTCCATGCTGATAAGGTGGTTTTGCGTACCAAACCTGGATTCCTTCCTAAGGTTGTTACTAATAGGAATATCAATCAGGAAATTGATGTTCCTTCTCTGTGTCCTAATCCTTCCTCTAAGAAGGAGCATCTGTTGCACAACTTGGACGTGGTTCGTGCTTTGAAGTTTTACTTGCAAGCAACCAAAGATTTCCGTCAAACATCTTCTTTGTTTGTTGTCTATTCTGGAAAACGTAGAGGTCAAAAAGCTATGGCTACCTCTCTTTCTTTTTGGCTGAAAAGCATCAGCCGTTTGGCTTACGAGACTGCTGGACAGCAGCCTCCTGAAAGAATTACAGCTCACTCTACTAGAGCGGTGGCTTCCATATGGGCTTTTAAAAATGATGCTTCTGTTGAACAGATTTGTAAGGCTGCGACTTGGTCTTCACTTCATAACTTTTCCAAATTTTACAAATTTGATACTTTTACTTCTTCGGAGGCTATTTTTGGGAGAAAAATTCTTCAAGCAGCGGTGCCTTCTGTTTAACCATCTGTCTTGTCCCTCCCGTTCATCCGTGTCCTGTAGCTTTGGTTTTGTATCCCACAAGTAAAGGATGAATCCGTGGACTTGTCTTACCTTATAGAAGAAAAGTAAATTTATGCTTACCTGATAAATTAATTTCTTCTATGGTATGACGAGTCCACGGCCCGCCCTGTCATTTTAAGACAGATTATATTTTTTTATTTTAAACTTCAGTCACCTCTGCACCTTTTAGTTTCTCCTTTTTCTTCCTGTACCTTCGGTCAAATGACTGGGGGTGGAGTCAAGGGAGGAGCTATATAGACAGCTCTGCTGTGGTGCTCTTTGCCACGTCCTGTTAGCAGGAGGATAATATCCCACAAGTAAAGGATGAATGTGTGGACTCGTCGTACCATAGAAGAAATTAATTTATCAGGTAAGCATAAATTTACTTTTTTCATTGTGATAAAAAAAACTATTTTATCATAATGATATAGTTAACATTAGTCTTTTCAAAACTCACGGACTTGAAGTGTTTTTTAATGCTTTAAAATTGCACTCCTCACCTTTGCTGTTGTTACTGTTTAATTTGTTACGCACCAATGTTTATAATTGAGCTACAAGACAAAATATTATTGTAGCCTCCACGATGTTACAATGTTAGTATCATTTAGTTTTACTGCAATTATGCATTTAACCTTTGTTCTCCTCTAGGATAAAGTTGTTCTACTTAACAATTTAAGGTTACACCTCTCATTTGTACTGTTTACTGCCAAACTTGTTATGCACTAATGTTTATAAGTGATCTACAAGTCAGAAAATTTTCTTTTTCTTTTTGTCCTCATAATGTAACCATGTTGATATTATTTAGCAATACTGCAAAGATGTTATACACCTTTTCTCCTTGTTCCAATATATTATTGCTTAAAAGCCCACACACACCGGTGGTGGATTTTAACATACTGTGCCTAGCCCCCCTTTTCTCTGCTATATAGTAGAGGCTTAGACTTGACCCATTTTTCTTCCCCTTTTTTTTCCCATAGTCTAAAACCCCTCTTACTCCCTCCAACTCCCTCCCCCACTGCACCCTCAGCCCTTAATTGGTACCTAAAACACCAACTGTACCCCTAATACTACTTGCATTTCTGAATTTCCTCCCTAAACCTACCTCTTTAAGCACTGAGCCAAGCATACACACAATATGAGTAACCATACATCACTTAATACCTTTACAATAGCCATACAGAATATCAAAGGCTTTCTCTCTCCAGAGAAACGATCAATAGCCTTTCATGACTTTTATAAAAAACAAATTGATCTCCTCCTTACACAGGAAACGCACTTCAAAAAATACAAAGAACCTAAACTATCTACATACTACTACGACCAACATTTCCTTAGTTCAGGCCCAGATAAAAAGAATGAAGTAAGTATCTCTATCAGAAAAGGCACCCCCTTTGAACTTTTACATAAATACATGGACACTGAAGGAAGAGTCCTAATCGTTATATTCTTACTATATGGGAGACCCCTTACAGTAATAAATCTATACGCACCAAACCGTCCCACTCCCACATTTGTCACACAGGGAAATTCTATTTGGGAAATAGACAAACTAAAGCTAACTGGCACGCACTCCAATCTCTTCCACTATTTGATACCTGGCGTATAACTCACCTCACCACCTGAGACTACACCTTCTTTTCCAATACACAAAGCTCCAACACACGCCTAGACTATATACTATGTGACCAATCCACTCTATCCACCTTTAAAGATTCCAAAATAAACCATACAACATGTTCAGACCACAGAGCGGTAATCAGCATCTTTACCTTGCTTTCTAAACCAACTTGTTGGCCAAACTGGAGAATTAATTACATCATATTTTCAGACCCACTATCACTGACATTACAGAGAAAAGTGACAAATTCTTTACTTTTTTAAAAAAAATTTTTTATTTTATTACGTTTTTATTGAGGTTATTAAAAATACATACTTTACGAAACATGTTACAGGAATATTTGAAAACATATTCACTCGTTTACAATAAGACATTGCAAAAGAATAGATAAAAAAGCATGTTACAATCACAAGTAGTTGGAAATTCTTCAAAGAAGATAACAAGTAGAATCCCGGTGAATATGCATAACATGTTAGACTGAAACCTCATTTTGTTTCGTTTTTTTGTTTTAAATCCCTCACATATTGCAATGAGTCACTCTTGGACCCATATGATCTAAAATATTATCTAAAGGGATTAGAATGATATGTATGGTCTCTCTTGGACCTATGGTAGCTTATAATAGATTATGTGGTAACTAGAATAGATATAATAGATAATATGATGTAATATATACTAGTGTGTATATTCAACTTAATATATTAAGCAATAAATATCGTTGCCACTAAAGAGTGCTAACAATCAAAACTGATAGTGGTTACTGTTTGGTCACTTGTTAGGATAATTGCTGGGGGTTAATACTTCTAATCATTAAATATATTACAGAGGACAACAACCCTTAAAAATTATTAATGCTAGGGGGTGATATACTACTTAAAATGGGAACAAATTAATACCTAAAGAGCAAAATCTGTAGTATAATTATGCATATACAGACTATCATGAATGTATTCATACATAATTGAATTGGACGATGTTGTGGCAGGGGCATTGTTCTATGAGCCTGACATTAAATGCTCATTATCTTCTCACTGGTTACAGAGGGTAACAGATCTTACATAGTATAGATTCTAGTAAAAACACTCACATAAACTATACAAAAAAAACCCCAATATAACAACTAGATAAACCTGATACGGATTCAACATTTCTTTAGAGTGTCAGCAGTTAGTGAAGAAGAAAACACACATAACTGGTATATTAACAGCTTATAGTACCTAGATATGGAGCTTTTTTGTCCTATCCCACAGACTCGGCCCCTGTCTACAGGACAAGGACTGCTTGTGCTTCTTTTATTTTATTTTAATTTTAATTTTTTCCCTTCTTTTAGGCAATGAAAGTTTGGGGGTCGGCTTTAGGATATCCTAGATTACAGGCCCTAGAAGTCTATGGTTAAGTAGAGAGATTAAGCCTCTGTACTCTAAGCAGGTCATATGTATAGACCTATATAATATCTCCTGTAGTAAATGACATACCAGGTAAGGAAGCTGTTGCCTGATAATTGAGGCTGTAGGTTGTTTAGAGTGCTGTTTTCCCTAACCTTTGATACCTCAAGCGCTTTTATGATCGGCAGCTCCTGTCTAGTGTTCTGTAGTGTTCTTTAGGTGTCCTGATGATATCAACTATTGGTATCAAGAGAAAGCAGCCTTATAACGTAGCAGCTGTAATTGCTATATACAGTGGGTACCTGCTAAGAATATCCATATACAACTTTTAACAACTGTTAATATATTTCGGCAGCTCAGACCCCATTCCTCCAAAAAGCCCCTATATTGTCTTTTCTTGCCCCCATTTCAAAACAGAGTCTTGGAGAAACATAGGCAATAACAAAATTCCCATTCACACCTTTTAATTAAGTGCTATCAACTTCTAACATTAAACTGCTATGATGTAAATCAACATAACATAAAGATAACTGGTTAATCATAACATGAAAAAAGCATATAAGTCAGTCTGCATTAGTACCGGGTATAAGGTCCCATCTATATTGTGGAGAGTCAATAAGTTATCCCACACCGGATTTATATAGGTTGTGGTAGTATAAGTAATAAGATTTCCACCTCTGTGGATGATGAAACAAGTGTCAGGTCCTCAGCCATACTGGAGAAGGATCAATGCCATTTTCTGTTGATCGCAGCATTTTCCATCTTCCCCTTAAGGTAAGACCATCCGGAGCTTTGCGATCGATGGAGCTTGCCTGCTTGTCTTGGGGAGTACTGGGCGCTGTCGTGATAGCCCTATGGTAAACTGAGGAGTTTAGTGAGAGAAATATTCCTAAGGGCTGTGCAGTAACTTGGTAATCGAGGTCCTCCAGTGGCGTCCAAGCTGTCGGGCCGCTTACCTCAAGCTCCTACTCTCTGGTGCCTACTCGTGTGACGTTTGTCTATCTTGAGAGGAATGGGGTACTGTCGCTATAGCCCTGTTGAGTACTGAGGGGTCTAGTGTGATAGGTTTTGCTGAGGACTGTGCAATTGCTCGGTAATGGAGTCCTTCCGGTGGTGCCGGAGCCGACAGTCCGTCTTCCTCATACTTCTCCAAATCAGTGCCTTCTTGTGTGGACGTTTGACTCAGATTTATCTGCGTCGGTTGATGCGATCCACTATGCGGTGGCTTTACCACTATTTCAGGGAGGGTACTTAGTTCTTTCTCCAATGCGGCAAAATTATCATCTAGCAGCTGCGTCACCATCTTCTCCCATATGTCTAGGCGATCCATGTTAAGAATGGAATAACTTCGGGTCTGTAGGAGCAGTCCCCAGATTAAGAGCAGAATTGATATAGTCCAAGTGAGTGATAGGTGAAAGGAATAGCAGTTCGCCTGCAACTGCTTTACCCAGATTTTCAGCTGGGGGGGTCTGAGGCCGCAAGTTAGGCCGCCACCTGAGGTCTCAGTTGCCCAGATCAGGTCTCAGCATTCATTAATACACCAGAGTTTGGATCAATATATCCTACAGAGTTTGAGATGCTCTAAAATATTGTTTGTCTTCCAGACTAATCCCATGTGTTAGCATTAACTGGCGGGTTAGCTAATTCTTTGCTGGAGCTCCTGATACTGGGACCGATCATGGCCGCTGCCCAGACACGCCCCCAAATTCTTTACTTTTAATAATCCCTCAGATACCTCTGATACCAATAACTGGGAAGCTTATAAGTGTTATATCCCAGACTAACTCATAAAACCATACAAAAAGACAATGTCAACAAAGAACAATACATTATAACAACCTCACCTCTAAGCTTATGTAATCTGAATTAGCCCATAAACAAAATCCGACACCCTGAATAAATACACCTACGTTCTCTCACCCTGAAAGCAAAATATTTCACTGAAGGTAACAAATCAGGCCGAATGCTGGCTAAATCCCTTAAAAAAAAAAAGAAAAGGAATTTAAAACCTTTATAACAAATATCAAAGGACCTACATTTCTTTTGATAGCAAATCCATACTACACAACTTCACTAAATACTATACAATCCTTAATCAGACAACCCCAGTTCCAAAGCAAATTTCATCAATGACTATCTCACCCATATTAACCTACCATCCTTAACAGCAGAAGACTCCTCCACTATAGACCAGTCATTCCACTTACATGAAGTCCTAGCGGCCATTAAAACTTTACCCCAAAATTCTATCACCTATTTAAAGCACAATTAAGTCCACATCTCCTTGCGCTATTTCAATCGATAGACCACACAGGCACTTTCTCCCAACACCTCTTGAAATCATCTATATCGGCGATCCTAAAACCAGGCAAACCCTTAGACCAAGTAGTATAGACCAATATCCTTATTAAACATTGATATTAATTTACGCAAAGATATTAGCCAACCGCCTCAACAGAGTCTTACCCTACCTAATCCACACAGACCAAGTGGGCTTTATCCCGGGCAGAGAGGCCAAAGATAATTCCATCCGCGTACTCCAAACCCTACACACAGCCACTAGCGAAAAAATCCCGACCATTCTACTTTCCACAGGCGCCGAGAAAGTTTTCGACAGCGTGGATTGGGAGTATGTGGTCCACCCTGTCTAAATTCGGGTTCTCCTCCAAATCAATCACTAGGATAAAGGCTCTCTATATTAACCCAACTGCCACGGTACGGGCAAATAACTCATCTTTGGATAAATTTCCCATAAAACGGCATCTGACAGGGTTGTCCTTTATCGCCCCTACTATTTCCCCTTACGGTAGAGACATTCACTGCACACATTAGAATTAACCCGCTCATTAAAGGAATGCATCTTGGCTCTATAGAACAAAAATGCTTGTTATATGCAGACAATATTATCTTCATTATACACTCATCACACACATCCATCCATCTCATCTTAAGGAATTTGAAACAAAGCAATATCTAAATTCTCTATAAACATGGATAAATCTGTCCTTCTACCGAAGATGAAACCACTTATATAACCCTAACCACCCTCTTTTCAATATCGAATATCTGTATCTCTTTCAGGTACTCCCCCTAGACCTACCATCCCATTATATAATAACACAGCAGAAACAGATAAAAACATTTATCTGGTCTTACCAGGGGCCAAGTGTAGCAAAAGTGACATTAAACCTCAACAAAGAAGACTGAAGTTTAGGGGTCCCCAACTTGCCTAAGTATTTCAAAGCCGCTCACCTGGCACGCATTGTAGCATAGAACCACTCTAACCCCTCTAAACCATGGGTCCACTTAGAAGCCTCACTTATCAAAATACCCACTATAGACGAGATATTTTGGATCCCCAAGAGACACATACCAGCAATATGTAACACCAATTATTATGTAGCAAGCATCGTCAAAACATGGGACAAAACTATCCAATTACATAGTACAATGTCAAGCCAGATTTCTTCACTAACCCCTTTATTTAGCCACTCAGTATTCCTTCAGCCCGAACTGATACACACAATAGCTACAACTAATCAACTACAAAAACTGCCAGTCTCTTTACTATTTAAAGATGGGCAATTCAGAACCCAAATTGATCTACAACAACATATAGGCACACCTTTTCACAAATGGTTCGCCTATTTTACACACCCACAAAAACGAAATTTTACCAGACCCAAGACACCATTTGAATCCCTGTGCACAAATCCCACATTTCATTAATTTACAGCATGCTTAGTTTCTTTCCCTATACAAAAACACACATACATAATCAAATGGGTAAAAGAACTACAGGAATCATTTACACTAAAACAGCAGAGCAGATTATTCCAAGCGACTAAGAAAGCTTCTATATCACTGATCATTGTAGAATTACATTTATAAGATCCTCTCTAGGTGGTACCTCACCCGCAACGACTTCATAGCATTTTTACAGGTGCCTCTTCACAATGCTGGAGACACTATGGCGCAATAGGTACTCTCTCACATTTGGTGGCACTGCCCCCAGATAAAACCATTTAGGGAAATCATCAACACACACATTAATTCTATATTAGATTTAACATTCAAACTTCGCCTCTCAACAATCCTTCTCAGTGACCTCCCAAAGATCTCTTGTCTATACCGCAGAAAATTGTTTCAATGTATAATAAATTGTGCCAAACGACTGATACCCAGATTTTGGAAAAACAACAATACCCACTCCACTAATGTGGCTGAGGGAAGTAGACCAAGTTCTCTCTTTGGAAAAAAAATCCATTATACCTTTCAAGGTAAAATAGATTTTATTTTAGATATCATATTTATATGGGAACAGAAAACAATAGAATAACCCAAAATGTATGTATAACGTAAACCAATTCATAGACCCCACTAAACCCCTCCTCTCCCACCCTCTCCCTAGTTTATTTCCTCCTCCTACATTCCCTTATTGACCCCCCCCTCCTCAGGTATATTTATATAATTATATAAATTATATACACCAGAATGCCTGTAAACAACAACAACAAAAAAGACTTATGCATGTTCCTCAGCTCCTCTGAAATTGTAATTCTGAACTTACTGTTCCTTTAAGCATTTACTTTATCTTACCCTGAGTCTTCAGTATTTAGAGGAAGGGGTGGGGCATATGCTGTCTTAAAGGGACATTCTGGTCAAGACTGAAATGCACATAGATGAATTACATCTTTTGAGTAGAAACATATTTACAATATACATATATTGGTAAAAATGCTTTTAATATCACTGTTTTAGTGTTAGCATTTGTCTCTGCACGTGCATGTGAAACATAACTAGATATTCTCAGTGTACCAGCATTTTAAATACTGCAGCTGCTCAAAGCGCCAATGGGGCTTGAATCATGTTAGCAATTAACACATTAAGGTAATTTCCAGATGGTACAAACACCTTAGGCTCTCTAAGCAAGTACTGTGTTTAAAATGCTGGTGCACAGTGCATATTTAAATACACTTTCTCTTGAAAGGTGTATCCAGTCCACGGATTCATCCATTACTTGTGGGATATTCTCATTCCCTATAGGAAGTGGCAAAGAGAGCACACAGCAGAGCTGTCCATATAGCTCCCCCTCTAGCTCCACCCCCCAGTCATTCTCTTTGCCGGCTCTAAGCACTAGGGTCTCTCTACGGGAGGGTAAAGTGAATGTGGTGTTAGAATATCTTCTGCTCGAAGAGTTTGAGAATTATCTGCCTTACAGTGTGATTCACTTTACCTGGTGTTCCACGCAGATAAGGTAGTTTTGCGTACCAAGCCTGGTTTTCTTCCTAAAGTTGTTTTTAACAAGAATATTAACCAGGAAATAGTTGTTCCTTCTCTGTGTCCTAATCCTTCTTCGAAGAAGGAACATCTGTTGCACAATCTTGATGTGGTTCGTGCTTTAAAATTCTATTTACAAGCAACCAAGGATTTCAGACAAACGTCCTCCTTGTTTGTTATCTATTCTGGTAAGATGAGAGGTCAGAAAGCGACTGCTACCTCTCTTTCCTTTTGGCTGAAAAGCATCATCTGTTTGGCCTATGAGACTGCTGGCCAGCAGCCTCCTGAAACAATTACTGCTCATTCTACTAGAGCAGTGGCTTCCACATGGGCTTTTAAAAACGAGGCTTCTGTTGAACAGATTTGTAAGGCAGCGACTTGGTCTTCACTGCATACTTTTTCCAAATTTTACAAATTCGATACTTTTGCTTCTTCGGAGGCTATTTTTGGGAGAAAGGTTTTGCAAGCAGTGGTGCCTTCTGTTTAAGGTACCTGTCTTGTTCCCTCCCTTCATCCGTGTCCTAAAGCCTTGGTATTGGTATCCCACAAGTAATGGATGAATCCGTGGACTGGATACACCTTGCAAGAGAAATCAGAATTTATGCTTACCTGATAAATTACTTTCTCTTGCGGTGTATCCAGTCAACGGCCCGCCCTGGCATTTAAGTCAGGTAAAAAATGTTTTCATTTAAACTACAGTCACCACTGCACCCTATGGTTTCTCCTTTTTCTTCCTAATATTTGGTCGAATGACTGGGGGGGTGGAGCTAGAGGCGGAGCTATATGGACAGCTCTGCTGTGTGCTCTCTTTGCCACTTCTTGTAGGGAATGAGAATATCCCACAAGTAATGGATGAATCCGTGGACTGGATACACCGCAAGAGAAAGTAATTTATCAGGTAAGCATAAATTCTGTTTTTGAAACAGCTATAGCTCTTTTTTTATTTTATTTTTTATTTAGGTTTTTATAATATCCAACACAAGATATATATATATATATATATATATATATATATATATACTGTATGTATATTTGTATGTATATATATATATATATTTATACAGTATATATATATATTTATACAGTATATATATATATATATATATATATATATATTTATATTTATATTTATGCAGTATATATATATATATATATATATAAATATATATACATATTTATACAGTGTGTGTATATATATATATATATATATATATATATATACACACACATAGCCAAATACAGGAAATGCAGGTTAACATATCAAACAACCACCTGAGAGTATATGGTAAATATAATATATAATCTTCGGGGGCGTGTCCAAGCCACAGACATGGAGAGACGCACTTCAAGGAAGCTCCACGCTTAATTTCATAATCTGCTACCTATCTCTTCTATCTTGCCACATCTAACTACAAGATTTATGATATTTCTTTGGAAGCAGTCACGGAGCTAGCTAAACTTAACATTATCACGTCCCTGTGGGCAGAAACCTCGCTCTGGCCTGTCTGAGAAACCTGTGGCCTAACACCAGCGGCCCATCATATTCCCCTGGTCAACGCACTGATTGTTTATAGTGGTTCCGCTTTATTATATTACATTGCTTGATCTTATCTGAACACTTTACTTAAGTATGGCAGAAGACCTCTATTTACAGATCTGATCCCTATTTAGGGAGCTGGAGCTGCAGATCCTTTGGAACTTTGATGACCTATGCTATACAGGAGAAACGCCACGAGACAGGGGAGGCCTGGGCCTTTTGGGCGGTGCCAGAGTAAGAGTCACCGAGACGCAGCTTGAAGAGCCTGGATTAGCCATACCACCCCCCTACTCCGGATCCCCAGCTGTCACAGTGCCCTGTCAGATGTCGGAGGACCAGGAGCTTAGTTTGTCTATAGGAGACCGTGAGGAAATATACAGCAAAACCGGACCGCATAACCTTTCTCAAGTTGTAAGCTTCCCCAGCTCCGGTAAAACCTCTGGGACACAGGCAGTTACCACATCTATCACGGGCTTACCGGTTCCCTACTTGGGAAAGGGCCCCATCAGAAGAGTGCAGCATCGTAAGAAGCGGAGCCGACATGGAGGTTCCATACGCCACCACAGCAGCACGGATGCGCAGAGTGCCGCATAATGTAAGTCTCTCACTGCCGTTAGCCACATGCCCCGAAATACCCTTACCGGAGAGATCAGGCTTGACTTTTCCTGGCCCACTCATGACCGACCGCCGGCCTATCTGCTCCTTACATTTACACCTCCTCAGATACAGAAAAGAGGTGTTGGGTAACCTGGTGTCACTGAAGGCAACGCTATACAGCATTCCCAGCTACCTACTAATTGAAGATGGTTGTAGTTTATACATATAGAAGTTAGTTAGTCACTGTTCTATACTTAATGTTGAGATATTGTTCCCCACTATATATGCTCAAGTTTATATGCCTCCTATGCCAGACGGCCTTATGACTGTTCACTTTTTATCCCTTGCCTGAGCTATTTGCCGTTGGACATTGTGTTGGTTGGGTGTGCAGATGGATCTACTTCTACTGTTGTGATGCAGCTGGGCTGAGCAGCACCTCCTCATGGGACACTTGGATTGTTCTCATTTTCATACCCAGGTTCTTACTGGCTCTTGGTATATAGCATCTGGAGAAACAGTTGTATATAATGAAACTAATTACACCTATTTTCACTTCACAATTAGAGTCTAAGTAGCTTTACTATGAGGGTATGTAGTACCATATGAGCCTTTTCCTATATTACTAACATGGATTCTGAACCAGTGCACCTACCACATGTACTCAATAATATATGTACTCAGTATAGAAACTGCCTCCATCGTGTGTGTGTGTGTGTATATATGTATATATATATATATATGTGTGTGTGTGTATGTATATATATATATATATGATGATACACTCCTGTGCTTGCTTATTGATCACAACTGTTTATGGTAATTGGAAATGTTTCTTTAGATTGCTCTGTTTAAGTTTAAGGGCCATATAATATGACCTAACCACTTTCCCCTATCTCAGGAGTTTACCATCTGCTCCTTAGTCATTAACATTTGGATAGCTTTAATGTTACTCCACCCTGCACAAGACTCATGCAAGCCAATTTACCATCTGCCCTAGTTGATATAGAGCCTCAGTAGCCCCCAATTCTACCTGCTGACATTTAGTTCTACACTATATAGGGTTGCCCTTAAGTGTGTAATTTCATGCACCCCTGCCTCTTATTACCATATATCATAAAGTCGCCCACCCCTCACTTTAAATTTCGCCCATAGCCATCCTTTAATTCAGTAGACCCATAGAGTGATCTCCTCCTTATATGAAACCCAGCTAGATCTATCTATTTATAGTTATATTTGACGTAGAGTATTCACAGCATTCAGGTGTTTCTCTGGCCACTGCAGCTCCTTCTGGCAGCTGGCGCTCAGTCTGCCACTTCATTGTGCAACCCTCAACTATGTAATTTTATGTACTACTACCCTCTATCAATACCATATAGCATAGAGCTTCCCACTCCCCATTATAACTTCAGCTAATAGTTATAGCTCAATTTGGTAGCCTCATAGCGCGATCTCTTCTCAAGTGCTTTTAAATATATACCCTCCCGATCCCTTATTTGAAGTTTTCTGAGTCCTCCATTAAAGTGGGGAACTTGCTTATAGACTTACTTAACATATCTTTTGAGTTTAAATATGTCATATCCACAAACTTACCACCTACCAACATACACTTGGACACGCCCCCCCCCTTCCCCCAATACTAGAGCGGCTCTGGCCCGCTGTTTACCCCTTATGTTTTTCCTTTTCATATTGCTACATATTAAAATATTCCCTTATTAAAAAATAAGATTTTTTAAATTTTTATTTTTTATTGAGGTTAACATAGCTTATACACAACAGTCTCTTCAACCAGGTTACAGGTAATAATATATATTATACTGACATGACATATCAATCCAGGCACCTCATTTTCTTATATATATAATAGTTTTAAAATGTCCCCTACCATACAGGTCCAGACAAGGGACCAGACGCTGTAAAAAACCTTGAGGACATGGAAATAGGAGAGATAATAGAAAATATAGCTTCAGTGCATATGTAGGATAGGTAGACTGTGGATTAAACATACAATATCAACAAAAGAAAATATAAGGAAGTCACCACAATTACTCAGTTGCATAGAAGTGAGATGCAGACCATTCTGTAGTAATTATTATTAGCTTAATGAGAAATCAACACTGACCATGTATAGAGCTATAAACATTAGCAAAACTGTCATTCTAATAAAAATTCTTCAGGGAACCAGAAAATCCTAGCCGGAGTTAAGTTTTCTGTATAAGGACCCCCAGAGCCTTTATACCTAAATGCGGAGGGAAACTCAACCAAGGCTCTATGGGTTGGACAGAGGCTGCATAACTCTGCCAAAAGGGAATGCAGGGGAGGAGATAAAAGAGGAATTATTCCTCCCTAACTGCACTAAATAAATAAGTGGATGGGGGCGGAGACTAAGTCAGTAAGGGCTTATCTTGTGAATGCTAAGTCACATACCTACTTTTTAAGACTACCTCAGCAGGGGGGGCCATGATTTCAAGTTGTACAAGCGGAAGCACAGTACTGAAATATTGTCAGTGTAAAACAAAGAGATAACTGTAACAAAAAAGCCTGGATCTGACCCCTCCTGCAATATGGTATAATTAACTCTTATTACCATTGAACTAGAATGGCGATACAAGTGTGTATGTTTTTGTGGAGAAATTTCTTCCATGCCAGTGGTCTGAGATAGTCAGCTGACTGAGAAAAGCATAGATAGTGACACTACAAATATATAAATCAATCTATTCAATTTACATGCATATATAAGGTTTTCACACAAGACACAACCATTACCAGACAGTATAAACATAATCACACAAAGAGATTAGCAAATTGGCACATTCCGCCATAGGTAAGCATTAAGAAGACAGTGTGTGCTCTTGGATGGGGCTTTGTAATAAGTTTACTATAGGTATTGTACGATAGATAGAACTGTGTCTCTTAATTAATAAGATAAGCATCTGTATAATCCACTGGGGGCAAGACACATAACAGTTAATGGACGTGGTAGCTATGGACATTCTGATCGTTCAGCATGGAAATGCAGTCTGGGCAGATGAACAACTTTAGCGGGGAAGTTCAAGTATCAGGTCTCAGGACCATCATAAGAAGTGTCAATTAGTTTCATAGCACACTACCTGAGAGTTCCATCAAAGTGCCAGAGGAAATGGCATAGCAAGCTGTCTGCGACATTTACCTACTGCTTGTCGTCGTAGGTTAGGTACCGTAGGTCTGAGCTATCAGGCTAAAGGGCCGTCATTGAGGGTTATGGAGCCCCAGTACTCAGACATGCCACATAGGGGAAGACAGCCTTATCCTATGCCAGATCTGTAATCGTGGGTCTGTCGCACGGCGCGCTGATAGGTGAATGCTTCTGCCAGACCAGGCCGCTTCAGGGACGATGTCAAGGGATCTCTGCAGCCATTTGGGCCATGCGATAAGCCCGCAGTATCAGTGTCCGAGAGAGGTGCGCATGACAATGTATGTAAGCCGCCAGGCTCCACAGAGCTCTCTCCTCTGTACTGCGGTACTTCCCATATTTGCAAGTTGCTTTTGACAGCGGTGAGAGAACGGAGCCCCAGCCTGGGGTCCGCACTCATCGACAGCAGTGGTTGAGAGCACATCTGGGGGTCCACAATCGTAGTGGGACACTGCGGCTGCATACTTTTCAGCAGCTGTGTTGCTACGTGTTCGCGCCTCTTGGAAGGTTACATCAAGGGCATCAAATCTCTCGCAGATCTTTCTCCCATACTCCTCAAGTAATTCTCTGATGCCGAAATAGAGTTCCTGGATCTCCATGGCAGGCATTTGCATATCTCCCCTCAAAATGGCGCTGTAGTATGTGGCATAGAGCTCCGCTGCAATCTTTCAGCTCATCAATATAGTTGCACAACTAATTCTCCATCCCCATGTCTCAGGCTTCTTCCCACATCAATGTCCTTTAGACACAAGCCAAAAAAAACTAGATTATATCAGGGGTATACCACATTTTTTAGAATTTGAGGTCAGGAGCTCCCAAGCATGGTGTCCTACATCTTCGGCAGTTAACTCCGCCCCCATAAACCAACATAATTAATAAACACTATGAATAATAGTTAAAAAATGGACGTCTCCGTTGACTTAAAAATAGGTTGCCACCATATCAAAAATCTGTTAAGGCAAGACTGAGATCCGTTGTTTTTGTTTGTTCAATAAAGTACTGTTTATGTAGATAAAAAGTTCTGCGAAGTAAATTGTTTGCTAGCAAACGTAGGCTTACCCCCAGGCTGTGTTCACTCTGTGTCCTCCGTGAGTGGAATTACAGCCGTAACGGGATGACGTCACTTTTATAGGCGCTGTCTCAGATCGGCCGTCTGATTGGTCCTGGTTGCGATCAGCATGAAACACTGATGAGTAGAATCGTAGATGTAAAGTATCTGCCCTTAGGTGCCCAACAGCACGCAGAATACTTAGGGGGACACTCTGTTAGGACTTCTCAACCAATTCAGAGAGTTCCAGTAAAAGAGGATTCTTCTTGTCATAGAATCAGCTTGGCTTGTTAGCAGTTATCCCAATCTGTATTTTCCAAAGTCGTCTCCAAACAATGCCAGCTTCGATATATACTATCGTCCACCTGAGAGATGTAGGACATTTATGATGTCGATCCCTAAAGTGCTCTACAAGAGGTTTTGTTAGAGAAACTTTTTTATATTGTTAACGTGTTCTCTAATTCTCTCGCGGACCTCCCTTGTCGTGAGTCCGACATACTGTAAATCACATGAGATACATGTGAGTAGGTAAATTATGTATGTCTCTCTGCAGTTGAGACACTTTATGAAAAAATCTCTCACCCGTTACTGTGCTTTTAAAAGAATTCCCTTCCTGAAGGAATTCACAAGCTTTGCATGTTGGATTACTTAATGGAAGGTCCCTTTAAAAGTAAGCCATGAGTTCTGATTTGCTGAATTTCCTTTCCTCAATTTGGTGGGGGCTACATAATTGCCTATAGACTTGCCCTTTTTAAAGGAAAACCTGCAACCCTGTCTTGCAATATTGATCAATTTGTTGTCTGCTTGAAGCAAAGGAAGATGTTTCTGTATTATGGAACATATTTTATGATACTGATTACTATATTTAGTAACATAAGTTACCTTGTTGTCCCTCTCATTTTGTAAACTTTTCTTATCCTTAAGTAAATCTTCTCTTTTGATCATTGCTACTGAAGTTTTAGCTGTCTCAATTGTCTTTTTGCGATAACCTCTATCCTTCAATTTTCCAGATAGAATCCCTGTATGTTTCTCATATGAACTATCCGTGTTTTTTTTTCAGTCTGATAAACTGACCTTTCGCTACAGAATCAAATACACGCCTTGGATGACTACTCTGAGCGTGCAACAATGTATTTCTTGTAATAGGTTTGCTAAAGACTTCGGTTAGTATGTAACCCTCACTAGTACCCTTCAATTTAACATCCAAGTAATGGATTTCTTCATACTCAAAATCAAAGGTAACTTTGATGCCAACCCCATTTGCATTGAGTAGTGTCACAAACTGTTGTTCACTACATTTGTCACCTTTCCAAATGCAAATTAGGTCATCAATGTAATTGCGGTAATAAATAATATTTTCTTTGAGAGGGCTTCCACATCAGTAGATGTGGAACAGATCCCACCACCCCATAAAGAGGTTAGCGTAGGATGGGCAAATTTTGCCCACATCTCTGGAGGTAAAAAAAACCCCTCAAAGGTGAAAAAAATGTGTGTTAATAAATAAATTTGACCAAGCTATCTGTATCCTTCTGTTCTACTCACAAAGAATTAAATTGCTCTTAAACCCATCTCATGGGGTATTGAGGAATAAAGAGCTTGAACATCTACAGTTAACCAACCAAATTCCATTTCCCATCTGATATGTTCAATCTCTTTGAGTAATTGCTTGGTGTCACGTAAATAACTTGTCAAATTCTTTACCATAGGCTGTAAGATTCCATCTAACCACTGTGACATATGCTCATTTAATGAGCCTATGCCACTGATTATAGGCCTTCCTGTCATATTCTCAATTCCCTTATGTATTTTAGGAAGCATATTGAATACTGGAGTCACTGGATCCCTAACAGTAAAAAATTCTTTAGTATTCTGGTCAAAGAAACCTTCCTCAAATCCATCATCTATAAGATGGGATATTTCACTCTTAAACTTGACTGTTGGATCAGATTCTAAGTTAGTGTATTGGTCTCTGTCATCCAATCAGTAACAGGGTAGAGTATTTGTTTTTAATGGCTATTAACCAATCACAGGACATTGAGATCCTAAAATTGGTGTATAGGAGTATTGTTCCTACATGTTATGAGTACGGCAAATGCCGAAACGCGTTATCAGTAATGCTACCCATGTTTTGTATTGTGGTGTGATGTTTATGGATTTTAGCATTGTTTGATGCAAATGGCTGCAATCTGAAATAAAAGCAAAGTTTTATCTATGTCAAGTGCCTGGTGCTCCTTACTAAGCTTTTGCATTTCTAAGTAACTTAGTAAGTAACATTTTTAAGGCTGCCAAGACACAGAAAGTTTTGTCAGGAAGGTAATTCTTTTAAAAGCACAGTAACGGGTGAGAGATTTTTTTCATAAAGTGTGTCTCAACTGCAGAGAGACATGCATAATTTACCTACTCACATGTATCTCATGTGATTTACAGTATGTCGGACTCACGACAAGGGAGGTCCGCGAGAGAATTAGAGAACACGTTAACAATATAAAAAAATGGCTCTCTAACTACACCTCTTGTAGAGGACGTTAGGGATCGACATCATAAATGTCCTACATCTCTCAGGTGGATGATAATTGACAAAATACAGAGAGGTAAAGGAGGACAGACTAAGGAATCAGAATTGGCATTAAAAGAGGTATTCTGGATTCATAAATTGAAATCCAGAATGCCTCTAGGACTCAACTCTGAGTATGATGTGATTCATTTTTGGCAGTAGCTGTCCACATCAGTTTTAACAATTTGTCACATATACTCAGAGTTGAAAACACTGAATGGACTCTAGACATTAGGTGTTTATATGAGTACATGTGTATGTTAGTAAGTCTTCAAATATTTTCTGTTCATTATAGTTTGTAGTAATGTAAATGAACTAAATAGAGCAAGGATTAAGGGAAGACTCATAAAAGTTATTTCATTATTATTATCTAGATGAGCAAGGTGTTTAAAACTTACAATATAAATGTAATGAGAATGTTGGTATAAAGAATTTATATTTTTCAGTATGATTGAATACAGTTTGAAGTAAGCTAATAAACATTTATATTTATGTACAAAAAGCAAGGATGTAGTCTCAGTTCATGAAATTGAAATTCGGAATTTAATTCAATTGGCTAGGAAATCATTAGTCTATAAAGAAAGGTATTAAGCACCAGGTGATAAGGTCTGTTAGGAGTTAAAAAAAAAAAAAAAAAATCAGTACATCCAATCAGTAACAGGGTAGAGTATTTTTTTTTAATAGCTATTAACCAATCACAGGACATTGAGATCCTTATATAGGTGTATAGGGGTATTGCTCCTACATGCTATGAGTACAGCAAATGCTGAAACGCGTAAGCAGGAATGCTATGTTTTGTATTGTGGTGTGACGTTTATGAATTTTAGCATTGTTTGATGCAAATGGCTGCAAGCTGAAATAAAAGCTAAGTTTTATCTATGTCAAGTGCCTGGTGCTCCTTACTAAGCTTTTGCATTTCCAAGTGACTTTGGGGGCAAGTGAGCACAGGCTTCCAAGGCTGCCAAGACACAAAGTTTCGCCAGACCCGGAGAACTTCACAAGCGCTGACAGTGCAAGACATACGGAGCAGGGAGGGAGCAGATACAGGCCCGGAAGCAGCAACATAAAGTGGGGCGAGAGTAACGAAGCCCGGCATACTGCTGTCCAGACAGCTCCTGTGGAAGAACCATGGAAGATTACGAGCTGTATTATGAACTGTGACACAAGGCACTGGTAAGACCAGATGATTATTATATTAACTCTGTCTTTCTGAATACTATTTCTCTGATACCGGAGTATATGCCGGATATCTGCAGTAACACTGTGAAAGATAACAGATGACTCTGATTGAGATCTAAGTTTGGAGGAATAAATTACTATATTACGGATCCCAGTTATATATATCTGTCCCAAATAGTGTTTAGGCTTAAATCTATGTTTGTTAAAAGTATGAACCATAACTGATTAGTATATATTATTTTTTATATATATATTTATTTATATATCCAGCAGTTTACAGAAATGCAAAAACAGATATAACAAAACAAAATCTTTTCGAAATTGCGCCACGCAGGGCCAAATCTCATCTGGGAAAACAATCAAAGAGTCATCCTGTGTACCTGCTCACTAACAATTTGCCTTAGCTTCATAGGTATGCAAACTGCTGGGGTTTTTTTTTCATATTACTCAAACATTTCAAAAAAGGAAACTAAACATAAGCATAAATAAAACAAACGTCTAAGCAGACAACCAATTCATGATACACATCGTACAATCAAAAAAAAAAAAAAAAAGAAAGAAAGAAGAGGCATAGATATAGAAAACTATAACCGGCTCACATTATACATGTAGTAAATATCCTTACAATGCTACTCTTAGCATGATCCATATATAATATTGTCTTGCCTTATTAATACAACCTATGACCAGTTACTCATGATACGTCAATTGGGAATTTTCAAAAACTTGTTTTGTAGTAGACCATGATAAACAAACACCAACACAAAAAAAAATAAAAAAAAAATATAGTTATTTATATAAGACCCAGAGAACTGCAACTATATATCATTCTGGAGGTAGAGAGCTAGCCCACAATCAACCTTGTTTGATCACATCAAGCCTAGCTACGTAGTTCTATCCAATACTATGTCTCTCACGGGGGTATGAAACCTGCTTTATGCAAAGATTTCAAGATGTCTGCTTGTATCACCGATGGTTGTAATTTAATAATGTCTACCCATTTTATGTGAAAATCTCTAGCTTGGGTTTCTTTGTTTGGCTCTAGGTTCAGTAGTTCTATAATTAATTGAACAGTCATTTTTTGGACAAAGTCCGATTAGTATATTAACGATAGAATTGGGTATAACAAAATTAAACCTCCATTTTATATTTCGTAAGATACTCCCTATGATTTCTAAAAGGCCACTCTTGGACCTAACTGGGCTCAAAATACAAGAATAAGGGAGATTAATAGTCACATTGGTTACTCTTGGACCTTTTGAACTGAATAGAATATTAGCATCTGATATATTATGAGAATATTGTACAGGTATACCCCGCTCATACCGCGGGTTAGGGACCGGAGCCCCGCTGTAAAGTGAAAACTGCCTTAAAGTGAAACAAGGCAGTTTTAGCTTTCTTTTCACTTGCCAGTGTGTTTAAAAACTTAAAAACATGTTTTAACTAACTTATATTAGGTGTACAATAGCGCTAAGTTTAGTTTTACACTCGCACAGCACAGTATTCAATTAATACTGTACCTGTAAAACAGTGACAATCACTGTAGTACAATTTGCCATAGTATAACACTGAGACACAGATTGCACTGTAATGCTGTAAACAGAGTGAACAAAGCATAATAAAATGGTGCCAGTCACTTTTCTTGCAATGTCACGAAGATTACAGCACTGTTTTAAAATCTTTGGAGGTTGAACTTCAGCTCCACAAAGCGCGGTATTAGCGAAGCGCTGTAAAGTGAAGCGCTGTAAAGTGAGGTATACCTGTATATAGCAATGAAATAGGCCAATACCATTCTAATGAAATATATGAACATTCTTGGGCCTTTAAACATTCTGTATTTTAAATGGTTATAGCCATTTAGCATTTGATTATACATATCATAAATATCAAAACAAAGTATAATATATTCATTGCCAATAGTGTGATAAGTTAGGAATTTACCGGGGCTGGAATGTGTATACTCTTGGAGGACTGCATATGGGTGATCTAATAAAATATCTTTCTTTGAGACACACAGATCTCATGAATAAGTCAATACATAATGCTAAAGACTAGGAGTTAAGAAGAGAAATATGTCTTGTTTGTGTACATCAACCCATGATGGGAAATTTTTGGTATGCCTATAATTCTAGTGTCATCAGGAATCAGAGGACTATGTAGAGCCTACACCCTTAAAGGAACCTGATGTTAGGAAGGTTAGAGCACATGATCTAGTTTCAATATAAGTTGAAACAGCTATAGCTTTTACTACAGATATATACTACAAAACGTATTCAATTCAAAATTGAAATGCATCCACATGGATTCAATTTTGGCTGGAATGTCCCTTTCATTTTAAAAGTCCTGATATTTTTTATTACAAAGAATAAATAATCTAACAGATAAAGACAAGACCCACAAATATTCACTCTAACTACATTCTACTATGAAGGAAAATGCTAAAGGCTGTAAAAAGTAAGCACATCTGTCATGTAATACTCCCTCGTATGCTGAGAGAGATACAACAGAGTAAAATAAGATGAAAGCACATCAAGCATGGGAAAGCTCTTTACTGACTGTTCGCTCCCTTCTGATATATAGTTAAGTCTGGATATTACTGCTTGATGCAAGTCACTGATTTGGTTCCAGTGAAATAAATTTCAAAAAGAGAATAAAAAAAAAAATGCTTTGCATTACAGATGACAAACTTTTTGTGGCTGTCAACTCACAGATGTTTGAAATGTGGTTCTTTATTCTTTTGTATCTGAGAATCTATATCAAATGAATATGCAAATAATGTGTTTGGCAACAGCATATTATTATTAATTTACAGCTGTAATTCATAAACTGTGTATTAGAACACCCTGGTTGTGAATTTAAAAATGATACTTTTATTATTCAGATAGAGCATACAATTTTAAGGAACTTTTCTAATTAGTTCTGTTATCAAATTGTCTTTGTTCTCTTGTTATCCTTTGATAAATAGCATACTTAGGAAAGCTCAGAAGAAGCAATTAACTACTGGAAGTTGGGTGATTTGTGACTGCACACATATGGTTCTTGTCATTATTGTCAAGTCCGCCTCACTCGATTCCAGTATTATCATTAACATGTAAAATAAACATCATGTTCATTGATCAAAATCTTGAGAAATAATTTTGTCCTTTTTAATTTTTATTTTTCAATTGACCTCCGTTTCACCGCAATTGTCCGCCCGACATCTTCCCTCATTTGATTGACATTTTTTTTGTCTTTTGCTCCAAATCCTTCACTTCCCCCGTGGCGTCCTGCCCCTTTCTACCCACGTCATCTGTAACAATTGCGCATGCGTCTAAGTGCGGCTCTCGTCAACTACTTCATGCGCGTGCATGATATGCGCATGCGTATTACGCTGTATGCTTTTCTTTCAGTGCTACGTTCTTTGAAATTGCCACGCATGCGCGAATGCTCTTACAATACGCATGCGCAGTTTGAAACCAGTCTTGTGCACGAGCTTTGAAGTGACGCGGTGGGCTTGTTGAAATGCTCGCTACGTCAACAGGACCAAATAAGGAAGTGGATCGGGGGAGGAGTAAAAAGACGAAACAAAGGTTTTTTTATATATAGAATTTATTAATAAATAATTGGGGGGTTTTAAATGTATCTTAGCGACTGTAATAGTTAGAGCATACTGTTTACATAGGTGGTGAGCATCAGGTAAAAATTGACCTTCACTTTAAGACTTGGAGTGAGAAGATGCTAAACTGCCCAGTCTCTCTCAAACAGGTACACAAACTGCTGAAAACACACGTACTATGCACCTTCATGAAAACTAAAAGTTAGTAAACTATTATTTCTAACTTTTTTTTAAGAGGGGTGTTACCTTCCCCTAACTATTCTCCTGACCATAGCTAGCCACTCAGGATACAGTTTCTAAGGTGGCTGTGCACACTGTCAGTCATCCCATACCTGGACCTCTCTTCACAGCTATTATGTCTTATCTTAAATTCAGTTTAGTTTTGGAATCCAACCACCTTGGTCTGCTGATCTAGTTCCTCATCTGTTTCCCTTGTAACTTCACCCCTCTCAATGCATTTTGTTGTCTTTCTCCTTTAATGTAAACCCCCCCAAAAAAAAACACTAGCCATTGTATATCATCATCATCATCATATCATCATTATTATGTATTGCCTGGATTATTATGTCTGTGATTTTCTATCAATTCTTGATGCATATGATCTGTACTATTTTCTGCACCTGAAGCCAGTAATGAATATCAAAGAAAATTAGACTCGAAAAACAACAATTTACAAACTATTTTTGCATAAGTAATCAATGTAGATGTTGATTTTAAAAGCACAGGAAACCTCACATTTCTCTTTCATCTTCTATTTTCACATTGGCTTCATTCTCTTGATATCCTTTGTTAGAGCAGCAATTCACTACCGGGTGAGCCTATGACTAGAGGCATATATGTGCATTGACCAATTAGCAGCTAGCTCCCAGTAGTTCATTGCTGCTCCTGAGCCTATCTGGGTATGCTTTTTAACAAAGGATATCAAGAAAAGGAAGCAAATTAGATAATAGAAGTAAATTAAAAAGTTGTTCAAAGTTAAATTCTCTCAATCATGAAAGTTTAATTTTTACTATACTGTCCCTTTAACTTATAAATGTCTTCAATACAAATGATTGGTTCACAACATTGCTCTCCTTGTTTCCTATTATTTCCTATATAAATAATAACATTGTGGGTCTTTGTCAAGATGGTATGTATTTAGAAAGACTTGCTTATGATTTATGCAGTTCTACCTCTCTACATATTAAACAATGAGAGTCTATAGTAATACAAATGTGCAACAGATGTGCATTTATTAAATTTTAGGTCTGCAGTGTTTGTCCCTATCAGCTGGTAATCAAGGGATTGTTATATATTTTATGTAAATTTCCAAATGATTCCAGGAATTCCACGTGTCCAGAAATGAATCTGGATAGTCCAACATTAAAGGGACGTTGTACACTAGATTTTTCTTTGCATAAATGTTTTGTAGATGATCCATTTATATAGCCCATCTGGGAGTTTTTTTGTAACAATGTATAGTTTTGCTTATTTTTTTAATAACATTGTGCTGATTTTCAGACTCCTAACCAAGCCCCAAAGTCTACTGAAGTCTACAGATTCCTGCTTTCTTCTGTTTGTTTAATGGGTCTTTTCAAATGCAGGGGAGGGTCTACTCTTCCTGCTTTTTCAGCCCATTTCAGTGGGTGTCCCAGCCTAGCCTCATCAACAGTGCTAAACTTGGAGCTTCTAAGTGAGTTTTTTAAAGGTTTTATACTGGATTTTTAGATCGGTATCTGCATATTCCTCTTTATAGTAGTGCCTATTACATGCAGTTATAGGAAAATTGGTGTATACTGTCCCTTTAAACCAGGTTGTCCAATAAAATATATACAAAAATACTGAATACTATCCAGTTTTTTTGTTTTGTTTTGTTTTTTGAAAATCAACTTTATTAAGGGTAAAATAAATCACATTACATTGAAAAAGAATGCAATACATGTTCCAATTATACAATTTCCATTAGGCAATATTGTTGATTTGATATTTCTTTTTGTTATTTCTATATTGTCCATATGTTTGCACGGTACCATACACTAAACAAGTAGCAAAAGGAGTTGTGCACTGTAACAATTAACAGAACTAAGTCATATACATCTTCTGTCCTATATTTAATATAAGCATATTCCTCTAATTGAAAAATGTGTTGAAACATTTGCAGCCATTTGGTCATATTGGGTGGGCCACTTTGTTTCCAATTCTTGGCTATAAGTGACTTAATGCTATTAGCTAGCAATAAAGATCATTTTCTTCTTTTACGTTTGTAATTTGTTAGGAAGAATATTGAGTAACCATATGCGAGGGTCTGGGGGAACTATTGTTTCTAGCATATCCGGTGTCTCCCTAGCAATGTTTTCCCACATGTCAAGAATCACAGGGCACTTCCACCATATATGGGACATGTTACCTACGATGCCTCACATCTCCAACATATGTTACTTGCTTATTTATATAGCTTGTGGATCCTAGTAGGGGTGTAATACCACCTTTGGATTATTTTTATGTTCAATTCTATTAAGCGACTGGAGGAAGAGAGTTTTGTCATGTTGGAGAAAATCATGGTTGCTTCTCTTAGTGTTATGTCTGTTTCTAACTCCTCACTCCATCTATCTATGTAGTATGGGGCGTGTCCATGTGGGGGAGTTTGTAGAAGAGCATATCATAGTGCTAGTGTCCTTTTTTGAGGTGTTGAGGATTTGCAAAGCAACTCGAATGTGGTCAATGGTCTTATTTGATTTCTTCTATCTGGGTGTTTGGAGATATAGGACTGACATTGGTATAGAGGTAACCCATTTTTGAATATGTCTATACCGTCATTTGCTAACTCCTCAGGGTTATAGAATCTATGCTCATTTCCTAACAACATTGGGACCCTAGGTGTGAAGAGTTAGCTATGTCATGTTCAAGGGCAACTCATGCCTTTGTTTGGAAATTTGTAAACCAATCAATAATCCTTTGCAGGAAAATTGCTTGGCTATATATCATTAAGTTTGGAACTCCCAAACCCCCATGTTTTATCAGTGTACACATTAATAGTCTGTTAATTCTAGCTGGTCTATTATTCCACAAAAATGCAAGTCATTTTATTTGTAGAGAGATAATAAAATTTTTGGGAAGAGTTATGGATTCAATGAAAAGTATTCCGAAATGGCTTTTTCTATGCAGAATGAATGTGCTGGGTCTCTTAATAAACTTTCATCTATTCTCCAAGTATGTGTGATGGAATTCATTTGAGGCCAGCACACATAACATCCTACTATACAATGGTGTGACCACATTCTAGGGAAAATAGTAAGGTCTTTTACCCTAGCCAGACTGGCTACATCCATCATTATATAGTCTATTCGGAAATATCAGGCATGGGGATAAGAGTAAAAGGTATAGTTTTGCATAGAAAGATTCACCAAATTTATATTTAAAGATTTTAGGTTCCCTGCCTCCTACATAGTGAGTTTCTTGGAGGAAGATGATGTCACCTTTTTTATCCATTACATTTTTAAGACTACACTTCTCTTATGTGGGCTATTTAGGCCCTTGGCATTTTCCGTTAATATTGTTAGGTAATTTTGTTTCTTTGCTGTCATCTTATCTGAGTGTATGTTTTAGTTTTCTTGTACTGGGACGTGAGATAAATATATTGATTGTATATTTTGTGTGAACCTTTTGAGTATTGACATTTATACATTACTTGATCTAGGACATAGCAATAGTTTTGACATGCAACCGTGCAAACATTACAACTTAAAATTGCATAGACCGAACACAAAGTGAACAATTCGTTTCTGGCATAAGCCATCTTGCTCGACATGTTAAACAAGAGAAGGGGGAATTGCTGGCAGACTCTTCTCACATTTTGTAGACATATTATAAGGGGAGGGATAGGAACATCTTACAAGAGGAATTAACTGAATTATGGTGCATATCAAAAGAAGAACAGAAATTAGAACAACAATTCTATTTGTTGCTAAATTTCAACTTTTTTAAGCTATAGTCAGTCTAGGAATCTATAAGATTCTACGAAAACTTGTTTCTTCTCAACAGGAACGGTGTAACAATTAGGAAAGCAATGTACTAAGAGGAACTCTCTCTCCTCAAAGACTCAACATTTGTATTATATAAAAGTCCTGAACAAACACAAAAAGAACCATCTCACCCTCTGATGTAATAGTCCGGGAGTCATCCTGGTTTGCTATTTTCGGTAGTAGTAGATTTCAGTTGTTTGTCCTTTCTCTTCTTAGCAGTAACTTTAGACCAGGAAGATCTTTGGCCTGTGGGTTTGTGAAAGGCTGAGGCCGCCTTCCTCCTCTCCCTGGTTTCCTGGAGCTGTTGCAGGTGCTGGACAGAAGCCGGCAGCTCTCTGCCTTGTTGCCAGTGCTTCTGCTAGGGTGGCCCCCTTGTCCAAGACCATAAGCTCAGAGCCAGACTGCTGATCGGGATCCAGCAGCCCTGGTTTCCTTTTTCTTTGTGGCCACCCCTCCATGGTCGAGCTCCATGAATCCCAGAGGGCTGCACCCCAAATCTGTATACCCTTGGCACGCTGCTTAACGAGATCTAGCAGCCTCTTGTATTCCTTGACCAGTGCCTCTTCCTGGTCAATTATAAAATCCAGATTGTCTAGTAGCCAGGATTCCTCTAAGAGATCTAGCAGTTCCTCTTGGAGCCCAGAGATATCCTACAGACCCTGGTCCGTCTCGCTTCCAAACTGTGGTCCTCTGTCCTTTTTATAAATAGCAATCCAGGGCCGCCGAAGCCAAAACCCTCTGTGGGGGAGCCATCCTCCAGCCATGACTGCGCTTGCATAGCGAGCCATTGGAGGGCCCGATAGCCGTCCTCCACCCACATCTCTTGCTGGATCAGTCTATATAGAACAGATAGATTTATGATGCAATTTTAAAATACTTTCAATTTTACTTTTATCATAAAATTTGCTTTGTCCTCTTGCCATTTGTTAAAAGCTAAAGCTAAGTAGGCTCATATGCTAATTTCTAAGCCCTTGGAGGCAACCTCTTATATCGGTGCATTTTGTTACAGTTAGACAGTGCTAGCTCACGTGTGCCATATAGATAACATTTTGCTCATTCCAGTGGAGATACCTAGTAGTCAGCACTGACTGGCTAAAATGCATATTTTTTCAAAAGAACTGAAATAAGCGGCAGTCTGCAGAGACTTAGATACAAGAAAATAATTCCTAAAGAAACAAAAATTCTTTTGGAATATTATGATAATCAATCAATTCTTTGTATGCCTATGTGAATATATTTATACATTTCACTCCATATAAATTTTATATATTTGTGTACACACTAATATTTAGGTACTATAACTGTGTGAAATGAGCTTAAAGGGACACTCAGGTTAAATTAAATTTTCATGAATCAAATATAGAATATAATTTTAAACAACTTTCCAATTTACTTCCATTAAAAAAAAAATGTGCACAGTCTTTTATATTTACACTTTTTGAGTCACCAGCTCCTACTGAGCATGTACAAGAATTAACAGACTATACGTATATGCATTTGTGATTGGCTGATTGCTGTCACATGGTACAGGGGGAGTGGAAATAGACATAACTTTGAAATTTGTTAGAAAAAAATCTACTACTTATTTGAAATTCAGAGTAAATGCTATTGTATTGTGTTGTTATCTTGCATTTGTTGATTATGCAAATCTACTGTGTTGACTGGTCCTTTAATAGGGTTAACATGGGTGTGCATCACATCAACCAATAACCTGTTTAGGTGTTCCTTTTAAATGGCACTAATCTGTGTCTTGTTAGGTCTATGATTACGGCTCCTGCTGAAACGTGTAAGACCATTTTTACAGCTCTGTTCCTGTGTTAATGTTTTTAATTGTTTGGATCAAGACTTCACTTTTTAACGGGAACTGGATTTACCATTTTTTCTCTTCTACAATTGTGGATTACACGGAGTTCCCTTTTCATCCTTTTTTCCGTTTGCCTGTTTCCTGAGGAATGGTATTTCTGAATATTATCAGTAAAGGAGAGAGAGGGATCTCGTTCCGATTGGATACACTCACTCATGTTTACATTTGATCCATCTCCTGATTAACTCTGTGACGTATCCGGAACCCAGTGCTCAGATTGAGGATGCTGTGAAGATCTACCGCAAACTTTGAGTGTTTGATCCGGGATGGCTATACTGCCAGGTATGATCTGTTAGTTCGGCACTAATACACTGACTCTCCTAGAGGAACATCACTAGAGCAGTAGAGGATCAAGTGGAACCCCTCGATCCGCAAAGTGGATGCTTGCCGCACAGGAGAGTATTGACATAAAAGGTGTCATGTATCACGTGTAAATTTTATGGTTGAGTGAATCGCAACATTGAATTCTTCAACTGTTTTTTCCTGATGCTGATACATTATAATACCATGTCCAACCTTAAATAGTTATGAATATGACTCCCTATAAGTAGCTAGATATTTTCTACTTTGTTTCTTTATCCTTTACTCTTGCTACTTTAGGATTGTTGGCTATTGAAGGAAACTTGTTATAAGTGACTCATTGATATTGTGCAAACTTTTATTAAAATGGAAGTAACACAGAAACCCACACAGTTTTATTCCTTACAGTGTTTGGATGACCATGATTTGCAAGGACTTGAATTAGAGGACTTTTTACCTCAGAATCACAAGACATTAAATTGGGTAATTTGTTTCATTCTATGGAATTGCTGAGACTTAGAGGCAAGGTTAAAATTGGACACTTGAATCCTCAATAAATACCTGTCACTTAATATAATACCTAGAGGTCTTAGAGTAAAGAAATGTCCCAATTTTGACATCACAGATATTGAATTTATTAATGAATGGAATAGTATTCTGTCAGAATGTTCTGAGACTCATGACTATGTTAGCTAAATTTAAATCTGAACAGCTAGCTAGCATTAGAAATGATATTGCTAAATTGCAAGTTGACCTTAACAACTATAAAGAGAGCAAAGAATATTGTAGTTTTGATAAATTACTAAAGGAAGCAGTTGAATCCTTCAAGAAACAACTGATTCGATTCAAACATACAAAATTCTTGTGAGATCAGAGAAATTACAGTAAAGGCCATGTTTTTATTTGGCAGAAACCAAGGAGGTTTATTAAGAAGAATTACAACAATATGAAATGTTTCCAAAAACAAAATGTTCAGTCTGGCAATGATACACAGATTAGCTCTCAGCGTAGAAGAAAACGAAATAAATTTAGAAAGAGTAACTTTCTCTAAAGCTGAAACTACAGATGAGGAAATGACCTCACAGCTGCTTTCTACTTCTTGTGATGAGAATTCGGGTTCAGAGGTAGAATTTTTTTAAAGGATGTTCTGGACTCTGAGGTCTCACCATTGCACTTAGAATTGGTTACACTACCACCAGCTATAATGCATACCCAAAGTGCTACTAATCCAGGGGCTAAACCTAAGACTCAAAGGGTTGCTATTAACACTAAGGGCCCCCCAGCCCAGGAAAAAGTGCAGGGTCAAAAAGTTAGTAGTATGTCTAAGACTACTAATTCAGATAGTACTCAGACCACTTAGGTTTTTCGTCCAGCACTGAAACACGCTGGAGAGGGATGGACCATCATGCCAGTGATGAATCGGCACAGATATTCACTAAGGGATCTGAAAACTGGAAGCCATTAGGACAAGACAATGTGATTAATTTATCTTCCTTCAAACTTGCTCATGTCGAAAAGAGTTTTGAGTTATGGTCTGGAATTTTGCCCAATTAAGAGATTCAATCGACTCCAGGCCATTTTGCATGTAAATAAGTTCATAAGGAAAATTACAATGAATAAACCTTTTATAATACACAGCCTAATTACACAGACTCTGTAGTGAATTCTTCAAGTTATGTTAAATCAGATCCTAACTTTTCAAGATGCATGTAGTTTAGTAACACTTGAGGATTTGGGTGCTGAATCCATTCAAGACACTGAACACACAACCAAAACCCTCCCGAGATTTAGTTCTGGCTCCACTTTCTATCCAGTAGAAAGCAGGGGGAAAACCCTAGAACTGTTTTATAAGAAGGTGATGGAGGAACTAAATCTTCTTGTTCAGTCTAGAACCTCTTTTACTCATAATTTATCTAAAGCTGAAAAGGAGGCTATTATCTCACTTTGTGAGAATAAGTCTATCGTGATCAGACAATCTAACAAGGGAGGTAGTCATGAATCATAATTAAAATGTATTTGAAGCCTTATGCCAGCTAGAGGACACAACTACATATATGGTTTTGAATGGCAAGCCCATTAGAAAGTTTAAGCTAGATCTAAAACATATACTGGACGATGGGGTATATTTGGGTATTATGGACCAGCAGACACCTAAATATTTATATGTTGAAAAGTTCATAAAAGCTTGAAAGAGGTTAGGGGACGTCCAATAGTTTATGGCCTTGGCTCTCTATTAGAGCCTCTCTCAGAATGGCTGGATGCCATACTGCAACCAATTGTTCTTTCCCTTACCAGTTATATATGGGATACTTCACATGTATTGAGCTTACTTGAGAATATAGAATGATCCAAAGAATGGCTGGCTCACAGTTGATGTAGTCTCCTTATACTCAAGTACACCCCATGAATTGGGACTGGAGGCTGTAAGAAATTTTTTGCTATTCCAAAATTAGCTGAATGTAAGGCTCTCACCTCAACAAGAATCTATAATCCAGTTAATATAGTTTTATAGCTAGCTAAACAATCCCAGAATAAATGGCAATAAATCTGGGTGTTACTTAAATAGCAAAATACTATCGAGTGTAACATTTTAGACTGAGGTTCAAGATAAGTTAACCTAATACTTCTTAGATGAACAGCAGAGAGCACATGGTTAAACTATGTAAGCAAGTTTTAGCAGACACAATGATTATGCAGGAGAACCGTTAGTAAACTTTGTTACGTAAATGAACAAGTGTAAGATAAAGCAATATCAGTAGTGACTGTAGCAAAGTCACACAGAGCTCACTATATAGGTAAGTAATGTTCAAAGGTATATACAGAGGCATAAGATACTTGCGGTTATAGAGTTACAAACTCTATAATGTGATGGTAAGTTCCTGGGGCGAAGCAGAAAGAGAACAATCCGTAGTACAATGTAATGGTAGCAACATGCAGGTCTGAACAGTTGAATCATCCAGGTTGCTGCAGGAATAACGGACAACTGATACGCTGTGAACAACGGTTCATAGGTCAGGGAAAGTAAAGCAGCTGAGCACACAGGTGCGGTTGAACCGGTAAGGAGTAACTGAGGAGTAATTCCATAATAAGCAATACTATAGTTCAAGATACATTACAAAGTCTTTAAGCACAAAGAGAGAATAATAATAACTCTCTACAAAACAAAAGTAAGGCATTAGCTGGAGATCACAGGAACACCAAACAGACTTCAATATTCAGGCAACTTGGTAGTGGTACTAATGGCTTTATATAGGGTGTATCTGATAATGTGAGGAGGGAGATTTAAAGAGACATGACATATCCCCCTCTTCAAGGATTCACCTCAGGGGAATTGAATCTGGGTTTCAAAGGGTATCTACGATGGAATGAGCATGAACATCTGAATGAAGTTGCCATGAGTTTTCTTCAGGTCCATAACCTTTCCATTTTATCAGATACTCCAATTTACGATGTCTGATCCAGGAATTTAGAATTGCCTGAACTTTGTATTCTACATGACTATCTATCTTAACAGGTGGTACTACTGTACGATTGATATGGGTGTCAGGAACATAGGGTTTCAGTAATGACACATGAAATGTCGGATGTATTTTATAGGTCTCAGGTAGTTCCAAAGTAACATCAAAAAGATTCACAATTTGTTTTATGATGAATGGTTCAATGAACTGGTTTCCCAACTTTTTACTGGGGACTTGTATCTTCTATCGTAGATAACCAAACTGAATCTCCTATCTTGTAGTTCGGAGTTGGTCTATGATGTAAATCATAATATTGTTTTTGACGTGTTTTTGCTTCTTCTAGATATGGTTTCAAGATATTCAATCTTTGTCTTAAGGATGTAGATCAGTAGCTGCTGGTGAATTGACTGTAGTTTTGGAAATTGTTATTGTGGATGGATGAAAACCGTGTGTGGCAAAAAATTGAGTCATCTTTGAAGAGGATATTGAATTGTTATATGAAAACTCTGCCATAGCAAGATAAGTCACCCAATCGTCTTGAAGATGTGATATGTAACATCTCTGATACTATTCCAGTATCTGGTTTATTCTTTCAGTTAAACAGTTAGTTTTAGGGTGAAAAGAAGTAGAAAGTCTAGAGTCAATCTTTAAGAGTTTACATAGAGATTTCCAAAAGGAGGAAGTAAACTGAGTATCACAGTCCATAATTATAGTGTTGAGTAAACCATGTAGTCTGACTATGGAGTTAATGAAAAAATTTGCCGTCATTCTAGCTGTAGGCAATTGTTTAAGCGGTATGAAATGTGCAAGTTTTGTAAGGTGGTCTACGAGTATGGTATTATATTGCTGTGAAACTGGAAGTTCAACTATGAAGTCCATTGAGATTGTGGACCAAGGTGCATCAGGAACTGGTATTGGAGTCAAATAACCAATGGGGTTTTTATGTTCTAATTTATTTCTTGCACAAATCTGACATGAGTTTACATAGTTATGAATTGATTGATCCATATGTGGCCACCAGAAGTACCTTCTGATAAGATCTATAGTTTTCTTTACTCCAGGATGTCCTGATAAAACGTTATCATGGAAATGAAGTAGAATATGATCTCTAAGGTTAACTGGTATATACAGTTTGTCTAAGTGGTAATACAATCCAATTTTGGAATTGAGGGTAGATTCTTTAGGGGGTTCTGGATACAGATCTTGAGCTTTGAGTATTTCTTTTTCAAGAGTGGATATACTGGCCAAACTCTTTTCAGCAGGTATAAGTAAATTAAATGAATCTTTAGGAGGAGTGGAGTCATATACTCTTGATAAAGCATCTGCCTTACTATTTTGAGTACCAGGTCTTTAAGTAATACGAAAGTTGAACCTATCCATGAATAAAGCCCATCTGACTTGCCTAGAGGACAGGGTCTTATTTTTCTTTAAATACTCAAGATTTTTATGATCTGTATAGATTAAAAAAGGTATTTCAGTTCCTTCCAATAGATGTCTCCAAGTTTCTAATGCACTTTTAATTGCCAAAAGTTCTTTGTCTCCAACAAAGTAGTTAATCTCAGCAGGTTGGAGAGTTCTAAAATAAAAGGAGACAGGAGGAAGTTTATTAGTTTGTTCATGTCGTTGAGAAAGGACTGCACCAATTCCAGAATTTGAGGCATCTACTTCCAGAACAAATTGAGTGTTATGATTCGGAAGTACCAGTATGGGGGCAATTGTAAAGCTATTTTTTAGGAGATCAAAGGCTTGTTGAGCTTCATTTGTCCAAATGAACTGTTGATGCTTTTAGTAAGTGAAGTAAGTGGTTTTACTATGGTAGAGAATCCTGAGATAAACTTTCTATAAACATTAGAAAAGCCTAGAAATATTTGAAGTGATTTTACAGATTTAGGTTTTGGCCAATTGGTTATCGCTGATATCTTTATTGGATCCATTTGTATACTTTTAGGGGTTATGATATATCTCAGAAATTTTACCTTTTTATATGAAACTGACATTTTTCAAGTTTTGCGTAAAGTTTATGTTCACATTATCTGGTAAGTACTCAACGTACATGTTTTTCATGCTCAACAGAATTTTCAGAATATATTAATATATCATCAAGATATATGATTACACACAAATCTGTTAAATCTTTAAATATTTCATTGATAACATTTTGAAATATACCAGGGGCGTTGCAGAGCCCAAAGGGCATTACTCTATATTGGTATAGGCCATATCTAGTACGAAATGCTGTTTTCCACTCATCCTCCTTTTTAATGCGAATAAGATTATAAGCACCTTTTAGATCTAGCTTGGTATATATGGTGGCATTAGACAGACGTTTCAGCAATTCAGGGATGTGTGGAAGTGGATATCGTTTTTTAAACTGTAATGGCATTTAGAGCCCTATAATCAATGATTGGCCTTAGCGATTCGTCTTTATTTTTTACAAAAAATATTCCAGCTGCGGTTGGTGAGGTAGGAGGAGTGATTCTTTTTGTGATAAAGGATGTATTTTACCATGTGGTAATTGTGAATCAGGTATGATATCAATTGACATTTGAATATCCTATGTGGCGGTACATTTTCCGCTTCTTTCATATAAAAAAACATCTAATAAATCCTGATACACACTTGGAATAGCAATCTCAAGGCTTGATATTGCACAATGTGGGATACATGTTTTCAGACAATAGTCAGATTTAAATGTAATGTTATGTGAATTCTAGTCGATTGTTGGGTTGTGTTTAGTCAGCCAAGGATACCCCAAAATAATGTTATGTAGGGATATAGGTATTATGTCAAAATATATAAATTCAGTGTGACCCTTTGTGTCAGAGATTAAGAGAGGAATTGTGTGATGAGTTATAGGACCTTTTTATATAAATGTTTCATCTATGAATTTAACAAAAATAGGTGTTCGTTTAGATACAGTGGGGATCTTATTCAAATTAACGAATTCGGTATTTATGAAATATCCACATGCGCCAGAATCAATGCTTCAGTCAGGATAAGTTGTTGGTTCCACTGTAGGGATAAAGCAAAAAGAGAGATGAGTGGAAATATCTATAGTAGTAAGAGAATTAATATAGTTCTCCTTACCCTTTTTCTGTCTTGCAAGCAATGGACAATCAGAAAACTATATGGTCCTTGTTAGCACAATACAAAACATAAATGTGATAGTCTCCTACTCTTCTTGAGTGGGCCTGTAATAGTTCCTATTTCCATTGGAGTAGAATATGTAGGAGATGTCTCTGGGCTGCTAACTGATGCATAGGATCGTTTAGGAATAGCATAATTGGCACACCTTTCTGCCCTTCTTTCTCTCAGACGACGATCCAAAGTAGTCCATAAATTCATCAAACTCTCTGTACGTTTCCCAGAGAAAGGACAGGGTAAATTTATGTGTGGTTCAAGAGAGTCATATGGTTTGGTTGTTAATGCATCCTTTAGTAAATATTTTAATACAGAGTTCTCAACTTGCACTTCCATTAACCCACGTCCAAGATAATCTATTTTCTGATTTAATGTAGCAAACAGACTGTTTATTTCATTAGGATCCATGATACAGAAAACAGATTATATTTATTTTTTAGGGCCTGAATATTATGTAAGGCTCTCACCTTCTCAACAAAAATCTATAATCCAGTTAATATGGTTCTGTAGCTAGCTAAGCAATCCCAGATTAAATGACAATAAATCTGGGTGTTACTTAAATAGCAAAATACTAGGTTATAGAATATTGAAGTATAATGAAACCTATCATTCAATATGTCCAATATAATTGTAACAGGTCTGATGAATATGATTTAGTTTTATCGAGTGGTTCAAGATAAGTTAACCTAATACTTCTTAGATGAACAGCAAAGAGCATATGATTAAACTACGTAAGCAAGTTGTAGCAGTCACAATGATTATGCAGGAGAACCATTAGTAAACTTTGTTACGTAAATGAACAAGTGTACGATGAAGCAATATCAGTAACGACTGTAGCAAAGTCACACAGAGCTCGGTATATAGGTAAGTAATGTTCAAAGGCATATACAGAGGCATAAGATACTTGCGGTTATAGAGTTACAAACTCTATGATGTTACTGTAGCGAATCATGTCCGCATACGCTGTCGGCATTTAACATTGCACAAGCATTTTTTTGTTCAATGTCACACCCTATACATTTGCGGCCGCTAGCATGGGGTGTCAATCATCTCGATCAGATTGGGATGATTGCGGTCTGCCATTTTAGGACTGTTGCTTCTTAACTTAAAGAAACATGAAACCCAACATTTTTCTTATTATTATTTTTAATGATTCAAATAGAGCATGTGATTTTAAACAACTTTACAATTTACTTATTTTATCCAATTTGCTTCATTTTCTTGGTATTCTTTTTTTGAAGGAGCAGCTATGCACTACTGGGAGCTAACTGAAGACATCAGGTGAACCAATGAAAAGAGGCATTTTTGTGCAGCCACCAATCAGCAGCTAACTCCCAGTAATGCATTGCTGCTCCTGATCCTACCTAGATATGCTTTTCAACTAAGGATACCAAGAGAATTAAGCAGTTTAGACAATAGAAGCAATTAGGAAAGTTGTTTAAAATCACATATTCTGTCTGAATCATGAAATAAATATTTTGGGATTCGTGTCCCTTTAAGTTTCCGGCAAGCCAGAAACTATGGGCGTAGAAAGCAGCATCTGCTGCTTATTAAAGGACCAGTTAACACAGTATATTTGCATAATCAACAAATGCAAGATAACAAGACATTGCAATAGCACTTAGTCTGAACTTCAAATGAGTAGTAGATTTTTTTTTCTGACAATTTTAAAAGTTATGTATTTTTCCACTCCCTGTACCATGTGACAGCCATCAGCCAATCACAAATGCATATATGTACCATGTGACAGCCATCAGCCATTCACAAATGCATACACACTTATTCTTGCACATGCTCAGAAGGAGCTGGTGACTCAAAAAGTTTAAATATAAAAAGACTGTGCATATTTAGTTAATGGAAGTAAATTGGAAAGTTGTTTAAAATGGCATGCTATATCTGAATAATGAAAGTTTGATTTTGATTGAGTGTCCCTTTAAATCTACCCCATAGTCTTTTGACAGTTAGTTTAGTTTCTTTCTTTATCAATTATATAAAAGTATAAAAGGCTATTATAGTGGGAAGTCAATATAGTCATAGCTTGGGTATGCACACACACGCATAGGAGGACAATAGGATAGGTAGAGGGTGAGATAAGTATGGAAAATAAAACTACTCATTAAACAATTCCAGGTATAACCTCATGAACTGGTTAAATATAATAATCCTCATTTTGTGCTACCAACATTTTTAAGGTGACATAAAAACCTATTTAAAAATTGAACAAATGTGCAGTAAAGTGTCTATAGACTTGTTATATAATTCTATAGGGAGAGTAGGCAGTGTAAACCATTGCGGACTAAACAACATAAGAAATAGTGAACGCATAAATCAACCAGTCACGGCATATTGAACAGAGTGAACATTAGGGGCCCGCAATGGAACAAGGGTATCAATAGGCAAAAAGTATGGTGGAGGAAAGTCTCAGAAACATTGCGGTTTAGGATGAATATATCTATGATCAAATAAGTGAGCCATAAGGTTTGTTTACAGTAAGCTATGTATGTCTATACGGGGCTACATATAAAAAGATCAGACTCAGAGGTCGTCAATACTTGCACAGCGAGCATGTTATATATGTACGGTCCCTTCTCATAGAGTCCTGTGAAGTGATGACTGTAGTATCATCCTATCCCCAATCGGATAGCTATGAGCACTAAGTAATGTGGAGGAGTGTGCCATCGAGAAAAAAGTTTTAGTCCCATCGAGCTTATCAGTACTTGTGAGCAATGGTGGTTGTGAGATCTCAAGAATACCCCCACCGAAACCTCCCAGCGCACAGAAGAGCGACCCAACCTTCTAGTCAGGACCGCATCCGAGCATTGGTTCTTCTTTCTTCCCGGGTGGTCGGCCACATCAACCCGGTCTAGTAGAGATATTTCCTCTGGATCAGTCTCATACTCTCTCGGAGTTAGCATGGATGTAGTACTGGGGTACTTCAAAGCCTGAGATTCTTGTAGCTTTGTGAGAGGTATCCTCGTAGACAGTGCGTGACTTTGAGCAGGCTCTATCTTAGCGTGGACAGGCTGTAGGTTATTGCACTGCACAGTTCGTTCAGCTACCGCCTCCATTTTGGTATCTCTGACTTTTCCCTCTCTATGTCGGGCTCCCACTAAAGTAATTAGTTGAGCGAAGTTACTGTCCATCTTTTTAGCCAGGATGGCCAATAGGTCTTTAATATTTGTATGGAGCATCTCATCCATGTTGGGTTCTTTCTTATAATGCGAGCTGGAGATACTGGCCATCAGTAGAGTCGGTGTATAGATTTTGTCTAACTCACCATGTCAGTTCTACAGTCTGCTCAAGCCATGCGGCATGCCCAGCTGTGAGCGAGGCCCGAGCCCAGTGTTCCGTTGCATAAACCTTGCTTGCTGCATCTATCTGAACCCTTGAACCCGTCGATCAATTCAGCAGGGTAGGGAGAAAATATGTATCACTATTGTACTCTATTGTTGATCCATTTTCCATTGATATTTAAGGACGATATGGAGACTGTTAGCAGAGCTCTAAAGAAACATGGCCATGTTGGTCTCTGGCCGGCTCTGCCCCCTCTTGCACCTGAGGTTTTTAATGTACAACTTTTTACTAGTTGGACTATTTTTTTATGTAATTATTTGTGAGTCTTACAACTTTTTAGCGTTTTTGTGTTTTTTGACCTAACATTTGCCTTATTTGGAGGAATCAATCCAGTTGCCGGCAGAGAAATCACACAAAGCTTTATAATGTAATGTAGGTAGTTGTGGTTCTATGGGAATGCTGGGGGGATGGTATACACCTCCAAATGCATGTGTAGCACCTCTGTTAAGCTGAGAAGGGCAGAGCATGCTCTTCCAAGTGGTTCCATATATTATAGGCCAAATTTACCATCACTGTAGATGGACAGGTTCTCTTCTTGTTGAATAGCATTGTGAAATTTACCATTGCATATGAGGTTTCTTGTGCAATGCTGCCCCTTGCTCCAACACAGCCCATTGTGCTAGAACAGGGAATGTCAATCACCCCAAACGAACACGTGTTGAGGTCATTAATTTTGCCACTTCTGAGGTGGCGGAGAGGAAATCAAAGCGGTTTCTGCTTCTTAAAACTGCTCGCTTAGGTGAACCTGCTCCACATAGACGAAAAAGTTGCAAAAGCAAGTTAATAAATCTAGCCCTATGTGTTCCATGTCCGTCAACTTTTTCACTGCCTTTGTTAACCCCCCAAATTTGAAGTTCTTGAACCACTGCTAAATGTAGGTGTCTCTCCTTTACACCCAGAATCCTGCATGCCTAAAGAGCTCTCAAGATAAAATTTGCCTCACTAAAATTCTTTGACAGACCTCACAATACCGACGAGTCTTAGATAATCTCACCAGATCATAAATGTGAAGGCGAGACAAATGAATTAAAAACAGTTTACTCTGACCTGACTGCTCTTTTCACTTTAGAAATTATACTATGTACTGTTTTGCAGCCATACTATAAAAAAAAGATAAAATCAGAATTGTTGTTACGTGTTCTTTATAGCTGCAGGTCTTTCTGACCCTTCTTGTAATTTCTTGACTTATAACATTATTTATGAGACAAAAATGCTGTGTAAAAGTGTTCTAAATACAAACGCTTACAAAACAAAAGCATATACAAGTTAAAGTGTACTAACAACATTTTGACTTTTGTTTGCTACAAACACTTTTTTTTTTTTTTTTTAATGTTGGGTTCCTGTCATATTATACGTTACATTCCAGTGCAAGACGCTGCTTTTTGGCAACCTTGCTATTTTAGTAAAGCTATCCTCAGCTCTTTGGCCCCTCACGAGTATTTGAGAGGTCAATAAACATGCAGTCTATGAATTGCTGGTTCTTACTGGGGCCTAAATTATTATTAATATTTATTTGTATAGCACTGCAACTAAACAAACAATAACGTATCACTTATTATATAACACACCTTAAATAAATAAAAACAGAAAAATGTTTAACTTATAAATTTGATGTGTCTGATAGTTTATTGTATTTACTCCCTCTGTGCCTTAAATGAGAAATAGCATTTATGGATTTGCATAAAGTTAAAGGGACAGTAAACACCAGATTTTTTGTTGTTTAAAAAGATAGATAATCCCTTTATTACCCATTCCCCAGTTTTGCATAATCAACACAGTTATAATAATACACGTTTTGCCTCTGTGATTACCTTGTATCTATGCCTCTGCAAACTGCCCCCTTATTTCAGTTCTTTTGAAGCCAATCAGTGCTGACTCCTAGGAGCTTTACATGCCTGAGCTCAATGTTATCTATATGAAACACATGAACTAACGCCCTCTAGTGGTGAAAAACTGTCAAAATGCTTTCAGATTAGAGGCGGCCTTCAAGGTCTAAGAAATGAGCATATGAACCTCCTAGGTTTAGCTTTCAACTAAGAATACCAAGAGAACAAAGCAAAATTGGTAATAAAAGTAAATTGGAAAGTTGTTTAAAATCACATGCCCTATTTAAATCATGAAAGTTTTTTTTTTTACTTGACTGTCCCTTTAATGAATAAGCTAGACTGTGTGATTGAAGAGAATTTGTATGAATAATTTTGTCTTACCAACCTGTATCAAATTGTAAAATAAAGCATTATTTTCAGTAACTACTGTATAATTGGTCGCTTTCCTACGTGAAATTTGATTCCTTAGTCTTCCTTATTTTCTTCAAAAAAGAGTTAGCTACTCTAATGACAATAAAGCATTACAAATACATCTATTTGATAAATTGACTAATTCTAATTATTCTCCCTAATATTTTTTTTATTATTCCTTTAGAATAAATATATTTTTAAATGAAGAGTTCAACGTAACCATTGTGACAATAAACTCTACCCTTAAGTTCTATGAAAGGAACATCCAACACTAGGGATATGTATTTGTTAACGAAAACGAATATCCTCAAAATCTAAAGAAAACTAAAAATACTGACGAATGTATCACTATTTATTTGTTTTCTTTAAATTACTTCTTAGGAGTACAATACTTGCTCTAATGCATTCTTGATAGCGCGCTAACCAGATACTCGTCTTGTCAGAGCCCTGACCGCACTAACAGAAGGCTTAGCGTGCCCAGATTTTTTAAACATTTACATTTGTTTTTGCCGAAAACAAATGTAAATATTTAACTAAAGTTCAGTATAGGTTTATTTTTTTAAACTAAACAAATACCGAATAGTGCAGCCAGCAAATATTCAAGGAAACTAATTTCCCGGAATATTTGGAATGAAAATTTTGTCTGAAACATTTTCTTGGCTGCACAAGTCTATCCAATACTATATGAAGCAGGACATCTAGACTTAAAGGGACATAATACTCATATGCTAAATCACTTGAAAGTGATGCAGCATAACTGTAAAAAGCTGACCGGAAAATATAACCTGAACATCTCTATGTAAAAAAGGAAGATATTTTACCTCACAATTTCCTCAGCTCACCAGAGTAAGTGCTGTGTAACCAGATATACTTCAGCTGCTGTCCAGCTGTAGGAAAAAAAAAAAAAAAAAGAAATTAAGAAATGAACAGCAGCCAATCAGCAGTGCTGAGGTCATGAACTGTGATGTCATCGGATTTCATAGTAAACTTTCTTAAATTGAATAGGGAAATAACATGAGTGTGCATGAGGCACGCTCCCTTGCAAGTCCCGGGACAGACATACTGATTTGCGGTAAAATATCTTTCTTTTTTTACATAGAGATGAAATATCTTTCTTTTTTACATAGAGATGCTTAGGTGATATTTTCTAGTAAGCTTTTTACAGCTATGCTGCATCACTTTCAAGTGTTTCAACATTTGGTATGTCCCTTTTATATTACATACCAAAAAAATCTTAATATATGTGTTTTCTTTGTGTTTAATATAATATGATTTCCACAACATTGTGACAATTTCTTGAATAAATCATTTCCATCAAGGTTGGACTGCAAAACACCTTTATACGGAGCTCTTCTATTTGATTTAAAGGGGCTATTTATTAATGTGCGAGCGGACATGAATACAATGTAGCGTATCATGTCCGCTGCACATCGATAAATGCCGATAGCATACGCTGTCGGCATTTACCATTGCACCAGCAGTTCTGGTGAACTGCTGGTGCAATGCATCCCCCTGCAGATTCGCGGCCAATCGGCTGCTAGCAGGGGGAGTCAATCAACCTGATCGTATTCGATCGGATTGATTTCTGTCCGCAGGCGGACAGGTTATGGAGCAGCGGTCTTTAGACTTCTGTTTCCAGCGAGCTTTCGAGCTCCGTATGGAGCTTGATAAATTGACCCCTATGAGACAAACATGTAGTTGGTAGAGTGTGTTTATCTGCTTCTTCTGTCAAGTCACTCCCCTCTCCGTTTAACCTCTTTTTCAGCTTGTAGCGCTCAGGTGTTTCAACCAATCATATGCTGTATTGTTGTATAACTAGAGTGCCCTCCTGCTGTAACACTGGAGTTAAAAGGGAAGCTCAAGTGTTGCAATGTTTAACCCCTTAATGACCGGACCATTTTTCAATTTTCTTACCCTTAATGACAATGGCTATTTTTACATTTCTGCAGTGTTTGTGTTTAGCTGTAATTTCCCTCTTACTCATTTACTGTACCCACACATATTATATACCGTTTTTCTCGCCATTAAATGGACTTTCTAAAGATACCATTATTTTCATCATGTCTTATAATTTACTAAAAAAAAAATAATAAAATATGAGGAAAAAATGGAAAAAAACACACTTTTTCTAACTTTGACCCCCAAAATATGTTACACATCTACAATCACCAAAAAACACCCATGCTAAATAGTTTCTAAATTTTGTCCTGATTTTAGAAATACCCAATGTTTACATGTTCTTTGCTTTTTTTGCAATTTATGGGGCAATAAATACAAGTAGCACTTCGCTATTTCCAAACCACTTTTTTTCAAAATTAGCGCTAGTTACATTGGAACCCTGATATCTGTCAGGAATACCTGAATATCCCTTGACATGTATATATTTTTTTTTAGAAGACAACCCAAAGTATTGATCTAGGCCCATTTTGGTATATTTCATGCCACCATTTCACCGCCAAATGCGATCAAAAAAAAAAAAGTTCACTTTTTCACAAAATTTGTCACAAACTTTAGGTTTCCCACTGAAATTATTTACAAACAGCTTCTGCAATTATGGCACAAATGGTTGTAAATGCTTCTCTGCGATCCCCTTTTTTCAGAAATAGCAGACTTATATGGCTTTTGGGTTGCTTTTTGGTAATTAGAAGGCCGCTAAATGCCGCTGCGCACCACACGTGTTTTATGCCCAGGAGTGAAGGGGTTAATTAGGGAGCTTGTAGGGAGCTTGTAGGGTTAATTTTAGCTTTAGTGTAGTAGACAACCCCAAGTATTGATCTAGGCCCATTTGGGTATATTTTGTGCCACCATTTCACCGCCAAATGCGAGCAAATAAAAAAAAAACTTTACATTTTTCACAATTTTAGGTTTCTCACTGAAATTTTTTACAAACAGCTTGTGCAATTATGGCAGAAATTGTTGTAAAAGCTTCTCTGTGATCCCCTTTGTTCAGAAATAGCAGACTTATATGGCTTTGGCGTTGCTTTTTGGTAATTAGAAGGCCGCTAAATGCTGCTGCGCACCACACGTTAATTATGCCCAGCAGTGAAGGGGTTAAATTAGGTAGCTTGTAGGGAGCTTGCAGGGTTAATTTTAGAGATCAACCTCCCACCTGACACATCCCACCCCCTGATCCCTCCCAAACAGCTCTCTTCCCTCCCCCACCCCACAATTGTTCCCGCCAGTACTAAAGTCTGCCAGTACTAAATAAAATAGTTTTTTTTTTTTTTTTTTTAAATAAAAATAATAAAGTATTTTAGCTGTGATGGACCCCTGCCTTAGCCCCAACCTCCCTGATCCCCCCTCCAGCTCTCTAACCCTCTCCCCTACCTAATTACCACCATCTTGGGTACTGGCAGCTGTCTGCCAGTACCCAGTTTGGCCCCAAAAACCCCCCAAAAAGTATTTTTATTTTATTTTTACTTAAAAAACTATTTCTGTAGTGTAGCAGCCCCCCACAATACCCCCACCCCCTCCCAGATCCTTTTATATATTTTTTTTTAAAAAATCCCTTTTTTCCCCCTTTCTGCCCTCATTCATTGGTGTCAGTGTGGCTAATGGGTGCACGTGCACGCGCGCACATGCACGCGCACCCTCACACCCGGCACTATCGCTACCGGTGCAGAGAGGGCCACAGAGTGGCTCTCTCTGCATCGGGGGCTTGTAAAGTGGTATTGCAGGATGCCTCCATATCGAGGCATCACTGCAATACCCTCAGAGCTGCTGGAAGCATTTGTGATCGCTTCCAGCACTCTGTTAGACAACTGACGTACCAGGTACGTCCATTGTCATTAACTGCTTGTTAATGCATGACGTACCTGGTACGTCAGTTGTCATTAAGGGGTTAAAAATCATTAATAGTTATTTCTAATCACTCAAGTGTGTGTTTATCCACCTATCCAGTCACAGGATACTGCTACTGCACTCCTCTATAATTGATGTGCCCTCCCACTGTAACACTGACATAAAAAAAGTTAATCTTAAGAGCTTTATGCTTGTGATTAACTGTTTAGATTTAAATATTTTTTTATTGAATATTCTTCACAATACACAGTTTGATACCTTAGGAATACACCATATGAATTACAAAAAAGTATGTTCCATCTCTCAGTCCTTGCAAGTCTGCAGTACTTCCTTGGTGTTAAAGTCTTTCACAAATCCACTCTGTGTATTTCAAACTAAAACTCCAATAGGAGCAAACATCCTAATTTTAAACATTTCAATTCTAAAATTATATAACAATCAACATACATAACAAGAATAACAAATATGCCAATTCGCTGTACGCCTTCCTCTAGTCTTAAACCTGAAAACATTTCTTATTGTCTCTACAGTCATTAGATGTCAAATAAGCTCCGTTTCGCATTCTATCTAGTTACACCCACCCCCAATCTACCTTCTCAACCTTATGCATACTTCACCTTGTCCTATATATGTTTTTCATTTAGAATCCAGTAAAACCATACTTTATTGAAGGATTCCACTGTGTCTTGAATATATGCGGCTGTCTCGCTCATATAGAAAATATTCCTAATCCTCCCAAGCACCTCTCCCCATTCTGGTGTCCCTAGTTTCCAATGCTTCACTATTGCGATACGGGTCACTGTACACACAATTCTGATAAATTTGTTTATTGGCGAATTGAATCGTGGGTCACTATCATTCATTAAGGCCTGCATAGGTGTCAAGATTACTTGTTCTTACAAAATGGTTGTTATCAACTTAGAGAGATCCAGCCACACCCTCATTACCCCAGGGCATTCCCACCACATATGATAGTATGTCCCCAGCTGTGTACACCCTTTGTAACATTGTCTAGTACCTCCCTTTACCATGTGTGCTGTTTTTAAAGGGGTTAAGTACCATTGAAATGTTGTCTTTATGGTATTCTCCCTTAAATCAGCCCCCAATAATCCTCTACTGGAGTCCAGGAAAATTTGATTCCAAGACGTCAAGTCAAGTGTTTTGCCTATCTCTCCTTCCCATTGAAGAACAATAGGTGATTTTGATACTGTGAGTGATTGCCGCAAATAAAAATATAATTGTGAGATTACACGTTTCTGTCTATATGTTGCACTGCACAGTTTTTCAAAAATGGTTTTGGTCGCTTAAGCCGGACCTGCCCTGAAGTATGAGTTAATAGCCGAAGCTATCTGCAAATATAAAAACCAAGGTAGACGCGTGGGCTCAAGTCTCTCCTGTAATTGAGTAAAAATGCATAATTCTCCCATTAACAAGAAAGTCAGCTATACGGTACAGGTCCTTATGTGCCCATTTGTCTATCAATCGTCTTGATTCTACTGACAAGATATATTTTAGGGGTTTAGCTGAAGAGTTAGCGGGCAAAAGCAGACCATTTCTATTAGCTAAACTAATTTGCTTAATCGTCGTCTTGGTAGTCGGGCCTTGATAATCTCTACCCCTAATACTAGAATCTGTTCCCCAAATGATATCCTCCAGGCCATCATAGCCCCCAATAATGGGCTCTAATTTAGGCAAATAGTACATCGTCTTGAGTTCTCCCCAATAGAGAGTTCTGGGCCTGCCTGGCTGCTTAATAGTAGTCTGCTAGATTAGGGAGTCCCACTCCCCCCAGCTGTCTGTGTCAGGTAAGTATATCCTGAGGAATTCTCGCATGTCTAGAGCCTCTGAGAAACCCATGAAGATCTGTCTGCAGGGCTTTAAGATCAGATTTATCAATTTTAATGGGTAGAGACCGAAACAAGTATAAGATTCTCGGGAGTATATTCATCTTAATCGCAGGCAATCTGCCATACCAGGAGAAGTTACACTTTTTCCACTTCAATAAGTCTGATCTGATTAATTTAAACATTGGAATGTAGTTGGCTTTAAATAACTGTGTAGATTGTCTCGTCAGTTTAAACCCCAGATATTTTATGTCCTCATTAACCCATTTGAAATCGAAATTTGTTTCTAGCAATTTGATAGTATGTTTTGGCAAGCCCAGTGAAAGTGCCTCACATTTATCTAGGTTTATTTTATATCCTGAAACCTCTGAAAATTGTTGTATGGTCTGGTATATATTAGGAAATGAAATAAGTGGCTTAGTTACTGTTAACAGTACATCATCAGCAAATAGAGTGATTTTGTGGTGAAAGTCTTGTAGTTGTAATCCTATAATTTCTGGGGAGTTTCGTATATTGGCTGCCAGTGGTTCAATGCAAATCGCAAAAAGCAGGGGCGACAGTGGACAACCCTGTCTGGTGCCATTAAGGATGTTAAAAGTATTGGATTGGTGTCCGATTGCTCTAATGTGTGCTGTGGGTTTCGAATATAGTCCTGTCAATGCCTTCATAAATGGTCCATCAAATCCTACCCTCGACAGCACTGTGTTCATATAAGTCCATTCCACTCTGTCAAACGCCTTCTCCGCGTCCAGAGAAAGGATCAGAGAAGGCATCCGTTTATGGTGTATGTAGTCAAGTATCGTTGTCATGCGTCTAATGTTGTCTGGGGCTTCCCTATTCTTAATAAAGCCCACTTGATCAGGGTGGATTATAGAGGGCAAAATATGTTTCAAGCGGTTAGCCAAAATTTTAGTCACTATTTTCACATCTTGATTTATCAAGGATATGGGTCTGTAACTAGAGCATAATGTGGCATTTCTGACTTTTTTGGGGATCACAATTATTTTGGCCTGTAGGAGATCAACCGGGATAAGTCGGCCCTCCATAATATGGTTGGCAAATTTAACTATGTGAGGAATCAAAGTTTGTCTAAAAAGTCTGTAATACTCTCCCGGGAATCCGTCCGGACCTGGGGCCTTCCCTGGCTTGATTTCTTTTATAGCCGTCACCACCTCCGCCTGTGAAATATTAGCGTTTAGTTGGTCTTGTTCTTCTGTAGTCAAATGAGGGAGTTTAGCCAATTTCAGGAAATTGTCTAGAATTGTCTGTGTATCTTCAGTAAGTTGGACCTTTTTCCCGCCATACAAGTCTCTATAGTAATCCGCAAAGGTCTCCACAATTTCTTGTGGGTGAGATGTGAGACGTCCCGTAGCCGTATGTTCAGAATAGCTACAGATTGATATTCATCCCTGATTTTTTTTAGCCAAATATTTATCCGGCTTGTTTGCATAAATAAAGTAATTAGCCTTAAGTCATTGAGCTGCCCTAATAGAGTTATCATTTAATAGTTTAAGTAAGTCTTTCTTTTTCTGTAATAAAGTTTGTAAAATAAGTTGTGAGTTAGTCTGTTTGTGTTCCCTTTCCAAGAGGTTAATTTCTTGTTGCAGGCTCTCATATTGTGTGTCCATCTTTTTTTTATAAATGGCCTTTTCCTTAATTAGCAGTCCTCTAAACACTAACTTGTGTGCTGCCCATACCGAAATCGGATTTTCTGTCAAGTCCGTGTTAATTCTCCAGTAGTTACTCATCTCTTTCAATAGATTAGCCTTAGTGTCGGGATGTTTCATACATGTCGGGTCAAACGTCCACGATTTAGCCCTCCCTGGCGCTACCATAGATCCCATATTAAGCTGTGTGATGGAATGATCTGACCACGCGCATGCTTGTATGTGTGCTTTGCGTAAGATAGGTTGTAATATTTGACTAACAAACACGTAATCAATTTTTGTGTAACATCTATGTGCCGAAGAATAGTAAGTGGTGTCTGTGGTGTCTCCATATAGCGTTGCCCATGCATCTTGTAAATCATGTGGCTTGAGCAGTTTGACAATTTTCTTAGCTATACTCTGTTGTCTCATTTTTTTCTTAGTCAAGTCTCCAGTCACCCCCCTCCCCATAGCCGCCAAATCTATATTAAAGTCCCCAGCTAAAATTATTCTCATCCTTGACCAGTTGGTAAGTAGGTTAGATATATGTCTAAAAAAAATCTCTTGTTCGTTCGGTGCATAAATATTGCAGAGCAGGATTTCTGTTCCCTGCATAGTTCCTCGTACTATTATATAGCGGCCCTCCTTATCTCTTACTGTGTCTCTGTGTGCAAAATTTAATGAGGAATGGATCAATATAGATACCCCTTTAGTCATGTTATTAGAGGTGGCATGAAAATGCTGCGAATATTCTTTGGACCAATATTTAGGTATTTGTGTGTTTAGGAAATGAGTTTCTTGTAGAAACAAAACATTAGCTTTCAATCTTTTATATTGTGTTAACGCCGTCATTCTTTTTACGTCGGAGTTAAGTCCCCTCACGTTGTGTGATATTAGGTTAACTCCAGGAAAAGGAAAAAAAAGAGGGCGCCAATAGTGTGATAATGTTTGGTTCACAGCAGATAATAAAACACAAATATTGCGCTTACCAAAACAAGTTGCACTGAACTCTGACCAGTGCTGTATCGCCTGCTGGCACTTTACTCAGCGGCCAGTACACTGTGTATAGGCATGTATCCTCCAGGTGCTCCGTGGATTCAACTCAAGGATGTATATACCTTAGAAAGTAGAGAGGAGACTCCACATAGTGTAATATGTTTTTTCAAAAAGATGGAGGAAACATGTATTATGCTTACCAAAGGAATTGGCACTGTTCTGTGACCAGTGCGATCTCGCCTGCTAGCACCTTATACAGCGGCTAGTATACTGTGTGTTGGTTTGTCCTCTCTGTAAAAGGTCTGTAGTTTTAGCCGTGTACGTTACTTAGTAATAAAATGTCTGTTATATTGTAACAACCAGGTGTATAATGGTTGTTACTATTTAAGTAGTTAAGGTAGTCTGTAACTTAACGGCACTAACATAAAATAGAATAAAATTTGGACAGCTTCCAGGTGAAATTTAAAGAGACATATGATATACGATATACATACCCTTAAAATCCTTTGCCAAAAAGGGATTTAAAAGTAAATCTACACTTCACTAACTAAAACACACAGTCCAAACAGGAACACAGTAGTGCACACATATACTTAATAAAAAATTATAAATTTTATGGTTTATTAAGAAATCTAAAACATTGCCCCTAATAAATGTGATCATCCTGATCAACACTACCCCAAAAAAGGTTGAAATAATAACAAAAATAATAAAAAATACTTAGGATTCTGTGTATATATACACCCTTATCTATCACATAGACATAACACATTAAGGTAATAAAATCATATCTGTTAACCCCCTTGATTGTTTAATAAATTGTATACAATGTTAGAATGTAACAGCTGAGGATACGATTTTGATACCTCAGCTGGAGTTTTTTTCAGACGTACTCATTGGTTATTTTTCAGTGACAACTTCCGGTTTTAATTAGTCAAATGTGTATATAATGTTACAATTTGAAGTGTATTTTATCTGCTTTATATCTGATGAAACGACCCGTAGCTGGTTGAGAAACGCGTCATTAAAGCCTTTTAAATTTCACCTGGAAGCTGTCCAAATTTTATTCTATTTTATGTTAGTGCCGTTAAGTTACAGACTACCTTAACTACTTAAATAGTAACAACCATTATACACCTGGTTGTTACAATATAACAGACATTTTATTACTAAGTAACGTACACGGCTAAAACTACAGACCTTTTACAGAGAGGACAAACCAACACACAGTATACTAGCCGCTGTATAAGGTGCTAGCAGGCGAGATCGCACTGGTCACAGAACAGTGCCAATTCCTTTGGTAAGCATAATACATGTTTCCTCCATCTTTTTGAAAAAACATATTACACTATGTGGAGTCTCCTCTCTACTTTCTAAGGTATATACATCCTTGAGTTGAATCCACGGAGCACCTGGAGGATACATGCCTATACACAGTGTACTGGCCGCTGAGTAAAGTGCCAGCAGGCGATACAGCACTGGTCAGAGTTCAGTGCAACTTGTTTTGGTAAGCGCAATATTTGTGTTTTATTATCTGCTGTGAACCAAACATTATCACACTATTGGCGCCCTCTTTTTTTTCCTTTTTCTGCCTCAGTAATACCCACCCGCTCTCTGGGATCAAGAGGAGCTGCCCCGCCACAATCACCTCCTGGCGGCTATCTGTTTTCTATGGACCAAGACACCGGATTTTAACACATTGGGACTTGGTATTATATCTATGATAACTATCACTCTGTCCTAGAAGATTTTTGTTTTCAGTTTTGTTGAATTTTTTATTTTCATATTTGTATGTTTTCATTCTTTGTTGCATCGTTTGCTTTTCAATTTGAGTGCGGAGCTATTTGTCACTCCCATTTTTTCCCGCCCCGTTTTTTCAAAACCATCAGCGCGCCTTTTTTGTATCCCCTTCTGGGATACTACAGTTTGTTAACTCCAGGAAAAGTCAATGTGTGAGTCATTGTGTAACTGTATTATAAGGATAGTCAAAAAGATGTCTTCCCGCTACATCCTCTCTAACTAGATCTTCGCATAACTGAGTGTCATTTAGTTTTCTGTTCCCTACATCTTTATACCTTGTTTCAGCCTGTCCATCAAAGGATTTACTAATTGGCGTACAGCGATATTGGCAGTGTTCAAAACAATTAAATAACTTAAATTAATTTAAGCAACCATAAAAAAATAAACAAAAAAGATAACAAAGAATATATAGCATATAATGTAATACTTGCATTAACCAGTCTTATTAGAAGTGATATAGTGTTGCTCATCTCATTATCTCATTTCTCCATAGGTGGCAACTTATAGTAATACGGTATAAGCTAGCAAATCATCTTGTATGGGCAAAACATGTTCTAACAGTCTCATACATATTTCTAGCGTAGTCTTTATGTTAAAGAGACTTCATACTATATATAAACAGGGCAATGTCTGTGCATGTTTCTTACCAGACCTTTATTGTTGGCGTACTTTCAATCAGTTCTGGCTTGAATATGGGATCAAGTTTTGGGTCGTTTATTAGTAACCTTTGTCCAATTAGCTTTCTTGTGGCTCTGCTTCGAAATTTGTGGACCTGTCTTCTCTTCAGGATTGTTGTCTGGTGGTATCTCTGGTATTTCTATTCCAAAAATTCTACACAATCCAGGGATCTCAGTTACCGTTTTGATTGATGTCATTTTCCCGTCTTTGAGTATGTTAAGAGCAAAAGGAAAGCCCCAGCGGTATGAGATCTGGTGTTTTCTGAGTAATGATGTTAAAGGCCGAAGCCTGCCTCGTCGTTGCAAAGTTCTGATACATAAATCCTGAAAGAATTGCACTACGTTCCCCTGAAATTTGAACGTGGGGTTCTTCCTTGAAGCATTTAAAATTTTCTCCTTATCAGTGAACTTAAGGAATTTGATGATCACATCTCTTGGTGGCATATCTCTTTGTGGTCTGGCCCTTAGTGCTCTGTTGGCCTTCTCAATCTGATATTCTGAATCTTCTGTAGATGTTGTAATAGCCCTAAAAAGGCTTTGCAAATGCGCGTGTAATTCAGATGAGTTGATTGATTCTGGTATACCTTTTATACGGAGATTAGATCTCCTGTCGCGGTTCTCCATGTCCTCAATCTTGTCCTGGAGATCAAATATTTGTTGTTGTTGATGTGAGACCGTCTGCAACATGACACAAATGTTTTCTTCTATGTCCCCCTTGTCATGTTCCAAAGCTTCAACTCTATTACCAATCTCAAGCATATCATTTTTGATCTCCGTAAGACTGCTGGTGACTGTAGTATGGAGACTGTCTAATTTGTCCCATAATTTCTCGAAATTAGTTGCAATGTCCTGTTTTGACACCAGAAGGTGGAGATCTGCCTTAGTTGCAGGTGTTTGGGCATCCAGAGATTCACCCTGACCATTTTCCTGATCAGACTCTCCTTCTGTGTCCATCACTGCAGATTCAGGTCTTTTATGTGTGAGGTTAGATCTGAGATATGTATCCATGGAAGTTAGCTTTGTTGCTTTATCAGACTTCTGTATTCTTCTAGAGGACATCCTACCTTCACATGTAGTGGCTACACATTCAAATTCTTGCTCCAGAGTGTTCCCAAATTATGTGCAGATATATGAGCAGCTTCTAAAGTGCAATGTTGCGCTTAATAACACCAGACAATCAGCATAAGCTGTTTTTCTACTCCAAAGACAGAATGTAATAGGGATTTTCCACACTAAACAGTGTTAATGGGTCTAATTATTAATTCTCTGTCTTCTGCAGATAATAGTTCCTTAGGAGATTTCTATCGTGGCCACCTATACAGTACTCCCATAGTGTGTCAACCAGTCCCAAGTTACATCTAATGATGGAAAGTTACAGTTTTATGAGCGACACTCTGACCCATGGAAAAGATATGGCAGTTATTTTTCAAGAGATGGAACTATAGTGACATCACCTCTGCCTTCTTACATATGCGTGTCATTTCTCTGCCTTATTATTTCACTGCCGCTTCTCCCTTGGCTCCCTCACATCCAACCAGCCATTTAACATGAGTCTAGTCACCTGTACTTGATCGATCGTTGTGTCGCTGCCTCAAGACATCCGCAGTGCTTTAAACCTATGCAGCCAGCTCTCCCGGTGTTCAGTGTTCACTACCAGGGAGCTGCGTAGGTGATCCAAGATGGCATCCGCTATTACTGTCTGTGCCTTGTTGAAGTTTTGCACCATTCCATGTGCGTGCTGCTCAGCCTGAGTCTTATCAGTAGTAGTTAGCAATAATCATCTTAACTAAGCTGATGTAGTTTTGCTTCTAGACGCCCAATATTAAAGCTTTTGACACCTATTGCCGTATATCACAGACTGGAGCTCAGCTCTCACACATCCATCTATGTGTGCTGCCCGGCTCCGCCCCCCCCCTTGTGATTAACTGTTTAAAGGGACATGAAACAACCTTTTTCTTCTGTGATTCGGACAATGCAGACAATTTAAATAAAGCTTCCAATTTATTTATATTATCACATTTGCTTTGTTCTCATGTTTTTCATTGTTCAAGAGATACCTAGGTAGGTTGCTTGAACGTGTTTGGAGCACTACATGACAGGACAAAATGCTGCCATCTAGTGCTTTTGCAAATGTATAACATTCTTGCAGAACTGCTGCTATATAATGCCGCTGACACTGACAGAGCTTACTTACCTGCTTTTCAGCAAGAGATACCAAGAGAACAGAAAAAAAAATGTTAATAGAAGTAAAATGGAAATTTGTTTAAAATGACATGCTTTATCTGAATCATGAAAGGAAAAAATTGTTAAATAGGAGCGCTCTCTGATTAAAGTGTATAGGGTGTGGGTGATTGGCGGTACCATGCACTGATTAAAAGTTTAAAAGCAGGCATAGAAGAGGTGGTAGTCAGGCAGGTAAACATGCAATTAAACTAAGCTGTAGTGCTTAATGCTTTGCTAAAATATATTTACTGTAACTTTATGTTAATTTGAGAAATCTTAAAAACATTTATGAGATTTTCAATTCCGGAAGGTTCTACTTATTGACGGCTTCCATAGCAGAGCATGGGGTCTTGACCTGGCAGAGGGGCAAGCCCAACAGGGGAAGAGTGGTGTTATAAGAGCAAGTAGTGGTTGAGTGGGAAAGCAGTGGAAGAGAGGTCAGTCGGCTTGTTATCTTACAAGAGCTTCCCTCCCACCCATTAGTAGTTCTTTTGTCGCAGTGGTGTCGTGGAGTAAATGCCTCAATATATTGGTATTACTACTACTTCTTGCACAGCCCTCACAGTCTGGGTTAGAAAAGAGCAGATAATTTCCCTCAAGGGGTAGGGAATTGATAGAGTGAGTACTTAGGGCCTGGGGTTCCTATGTGCCGGAATTGGTTACGGCTGTGTTGGCATATACATATATACTCCAATGAGTGCCTTATCTACTTTGACAATATATATTTTTGCCAGTAATCAAGGAATAGGGCAAGGCCCGAAACATGTTTGGCACTCTTTTCCACCAAACTGTGAATTTTTCTCATTGATTTTATGGCTTTTTTGTACTTTTAATTATTCACAATAAAACTTTTTTTTTTTTTGGTATTTCCTTCATATGAGAGGTAAGGATAATATATATATATATATATATATATATATATATATATATATATATATTTAACCTCACCGGCAACTTTATTAGGTACACCTTGCTAGTACTGGGTTGGACCCCCTTTTGCCTTCAGAACTGCCTTAATGACTGTGGAGGCCATTGGAGTACAGTGAACTCATTGTCATGTTCAAGAAACCAGTTTGAGATTATTTGAGCTTTGTGCCATGGTGCATTATCCTGCTGGAAGTAACCATCAGAAAATAGGTACACTGTAGTCATTAAGGGATGGACATGATTAGCAACAATACTTAGGTAGGCTGTGGTGTTTAAACGATGCTCAATTGGTACTAAGGGGCCCAAAGTGTGCCAAGAAAATATCCCCAACACCATTACACCACCACCACCAGCCTGAACCGTTGATACAAGGCAGGATGGATCCATGCTTTCATAATGTTTACGCCAAATTCTGACCCTACCATATGAATGTCACAGCTGATATCGAGACTCGTCAGACCAGGCACTGTTTTTCCAATCTTCTACTGTCCAATTTTGGCGAGCCTGTACAAATTGTAGCCTCAGATTTCTATTCTTAGCTGACAGGAATGGTACCCGGTGTGGTCTTCTTTCGCTGTATCCCATCTGCATACCTTGGTTGTTAAGAGTGGTTTATTTGAGTTACTGTTGCTTTTCTATCATCTCAAACCAGTCTGCTCATTCTCCTCTGACATTAACAAGGCATTATTGTCCACACAACTGCCGCTCACTGGATATTTTCTTTTTTTTTCGGACCATTCTCTGTAAACCCTAGAGATTGTTGTGCGTGAAAATCACAGTAGATCATCATTTTTTTAAATACTCAATCCAGCCCGTCTGGCACGAACAACCATGCCACGTTCAAAGTCACTTAAATCCCCTTTCTTACCCATTCTGATGCTCGGTGTGAACTTCAGGAAGTCGTCTTCACCACTTCTAGATGCCAGATGCTGCCATGTGATTTATCTAATTAGCAATGTGTGTTGCCAAGTAATTGAACAGGTGTGTGTGTGTATATATATATATATATATATATATATATATATATATATGTGTGTGTGTGTTTGTGTGTGTATGTGTATATATATATATATATATATATATATATATATATATGTGTGTGTTTGTGTGTGTGTATGTATATATATATATATATATATATATATGTGTGTTTGTGTGTGTATGTGTATATATATATATATATATATATATGTGTGTGTGTGTGTGTGTGTGTGTGTGTTTGTGTGTGTATGTGTGTATATATATATATATATATATATGTGTGTTTGTGTGTGTATGTGTATATATATATATATATATATATATATATGTGTGTGTGTTTGTGTGTGTATGTGTATATATATATATATATATATATATATTGACATACATAAAAGGTAGTTTTGTAACAAGTTATGGTTAGAATTTTCAACAAAGATAGTGTTTGGTTATGACTATTTTAATATGTTTACATTTTATACGTTTTTGTTATTTAAAAGTTTTAACCCTTTGAGTGCTAATGACGGCTCTGAGCCGTCACAAATTGTCTCAGTCAGGTGCTAATGACGGCTCAGAGCCGTCACTAGCACTCTCCCACTTTGAGGGAGATCTAGGGGCTCCCACCGGCTACTACCCCGACGATCGGGCCTGCATAGTGACAGGCATCGCCGGGGCTTCACGTTACGCGTGGTGACGTCACGCGCAATGATGTGATGACGTCACCATGCAACTTTATTTAACATTAACAATGTTAAATATAGGAGCAGGTGGCATGCTGCTTAGAAGCCTGTATCTCAGGCATCTAAGCAGCTACAGACCCCCAAGACCCACTGTTGGAAAGGTAATCACCTTTTTTTTTCCAACAGTGTAAGTCTTGGGGTTCTGAATTAAAATAAAAAAAAGTTAAAAAAAATATTTTTAAAAATCTAAAATATTTTTTTTTTTTTAAAAAAAAACCTTAGCACCCAGGTGGGAAAGTGCTTAGCACTCAAAGGGTTAATAAAGCTGTGGCATATTTATACCACAATTTTGTTCTGTTTGGTTTGTTGGTAAATGGAAGGGTTGTGGACTAAGCTGGAACGATTGCCAGTGTCATATTATTTTAGTATATGTATATATATATATATATATATATGTATATATATATATATATATATATATATATATATATATCATAGTAGCAAGGCAAGTACACAAACAGCATTTATTTATTATAAACCAGTACTTTTTGTTCATGGTGTGCAAGCAGAATATTATACCATAAGCTGTGAAATAAGCTAGATTCTATATATCAATCACTAAAAATCCTTTTAATAAAAATTCTGCAGCATAGCTATCACATAAAGGTCATAATTAAACTTTCACAATTTTAGTAAGAGAATGCAATTTTAAGATACTTTTTTAGTTTATTTGTATTATCAAATTTGCTTGGTTCTTTTTGAATCTCTTGTTGCAAAGCAAATTTTCATATATTCAGTTTCTTGTCATTGGCTCACTAGATGTGTTTTGCCAGGTCCTAGTAATGCACTGCTGCACTGGAACTGCTTTTCATAGAATCACACATAGTTATGCAAGCAGTATTGCAGTAATAAAATGTTCTAATATTTTTTGCTCTATCATGTCCCCTTAACCCCTTCGCCAAAACAGACGTAGATCTATGTCATGCAAGTCCCAGCATACAGCACAACATAGATCTGTCTTACCAGTCTCAGTTGTCAAGTGACAACCAAGATTTGCTGTTTGTGGGCTGCAGGCTTCTGCTTTCATATGATAAGGTAGCACTGATCGTAATCCCTTACTAAATGAATCCAGATTGCCAGATTTTACAAACAGTGACACTGTCTTTGTCACTGTCTAATATCTGTTGGTGCCAGTGGAAGGCAGGTGCTTGGCCCATTGCGGGAGTGGGAGGGGTGGCTCCCTACATTACGGAAAGAAATATAGGGGCGGTGGAACCTACACTAAAATACTGATCGCTTAGAGGGGAGAGGTGGGGAGTTTGAGAGGGATCCCTACAGTACAGAAAAATTTAAACACTATGTCACTGTTTCTGGGAAGGGGACATCTCTAGAAACACAAGGAATTGGGTAAAATGTAAAAAAAAAAAAAAAATAGAAGAAAACGTAATGATTTCTGACTGATAGCTGCTCAATTGCAATTTTGCTTCCAGTCAGGCAGGATTGTTACTCTGTAGCAGAAAAGCTTTTCTAAAAGCTATTTTATGACCTATTAACCCTTTGATTGCCATCAAGAAATCTATAGATTGGCATCAATAGACAGACAGCTTTTTTCAAAGCAATTTTATTACTTTTATTTTTTCTGACATACTCATAATTATATAACTTGATAATCACCTCCATAATGAATATATACTATATATATATATATATATATATATATATATATATATATATATATATAAAAGCATTCCTGGGCTAAAAAGAAGCTGCACCCAGGTGGTAAATTGCCATAGAACTGGCTAACAATGGTATTGAGCCGGTTGTTCGTTCCTGTGATGCTCTTCTCTCTATGTGTATTTAGTCTCTCTATGGGAAAAAGGGGCAACCAGACGTGGACTCCTTGCTCAGTGTGCTTAGAGGAATATGGCTACACCTCACTGACGAGGCCCAATGAAGGCTGAAACGATCATCTGGGGTTGCTATGTTCCTTGTTTAGAGAGGAATTGCCTGGTATTTTGGTGCTGGACTGACCTTAATAGGCGTGGTCAGACTGATATACTATGGGAAAGTTCTACTCTGTGAAAAGCATTACTGGGCTAAAATAGGAGCTGCACCCAGGTGGTAAATCACCATAGAACTGGCTAACAATTGCATTGAGCTGGTTGATTGTTCATGTGAGTGTTCTTTTCTCTATGTGTGTGTGTGTGTATATATATATATATATATATATATATATATATGTGTATATATATATATATATATATATATTAAAATTATGGGGGAGATAAAATACTGAAATTGAAATCCTCCATGTCTCAAAATTAAATCAATGTATATATTTGCATAGGAAATGAGTACATCTAGGCAAGTATCCCCGCTTGCTTTTCCCCAGAAATTCTTAATATACAATGTTTCCAATGCACAAGAGAATTGTGGGTAAGATATGCAAATTCTCAGTTTTTTTGCTTCAAAAATACTGTTTTTACACAGAGATCCTTTTAAACAGGATTATGACAGCAAACCTGTTTCGTTCTTTTTTGGAACTCATCAGTAGGAGATAGATTTCTGGTTGCTGCATTGGAAAAGCTATTTTCATGGTTAAACCAAAATTCATTAAAATTATGGGGGGAGATAAAAAAACTGAAATTAAAATCCTCCATGTCTCAAAATTAAATCAATGTAAATATTTGCATAGGAAATTAGTACATCTAGGCAAGTATCCCTGCTTGCTTTTCCCCAGAAATTCTTAATATACAATGTTTCCAATGCACAAGAGAATTGTGGGTAAGATATGCAAATTCTCAGTTTTTTTGCTTCAAAAATACTGTTTTGACACAGCGATCCTTTTAAACAGGATCATGACAGCAAACCAGATATCATGAAAATAGCTTTTCCAATGCAGCAACCAGAAATCTATCTCCTACTGATGAGTTCCAAAAAGAACGAAACAGGCTTGTCTAGTGAGTGATTTCTGGTTTGCTGTCATAATCCTGTTTAAAAGGATCGCTGTGTCAAAACAGTATTTTTGAAGCAAAAAAACTGAGAATTTGCATATCTAATTTGCATATCTTACCCACAACTCTCTTGTGCTTTGGAAACATTGTATATTCAGAATTTCTGGGGAAAAGCAAGCGGGGATACTTGCCTAGATGTACTAATTTCCTATGCAAATATTTACATATTTTTTTTATATATATATATATATATATATATATATATAAAAAAATTATATAGAAGCAAAAAATTATAAATAAAATAAAGCTTTGTAAAATTTTTATAATTGTCATTAGAATTATTTTAGGGAGAGAGAGTGTAGAAGTTATCTGTACTATATTATCCAATCAGATTTTGGGTTTCTTGTGTGCAAGATATATAATATAGATTTGGCAAGCTAAAAATAGCAAAAATATTTTATCATTTTGAGGAGGCATATAAAATTGTTAATGATACAGACTCTGATATTGACCCCTCTAAATCAGAATACCAGCCATACTCAGACAGGGAGGAAATGAGTGACACTGATGTCGAGCCCCATATTTCCCCCAAAAACAAAGAATTTTCCCATAGGATCAAAGATCCAATCTCCACAAGAGCAATTTGAAAAATAGACTTGATGAGACTATTTATATTGGAATCCCCCTCAATTTTATTGCCTAATTTTACTAAGTCTGCTGGTATCAATTTAGTCATAAATAACAACAGACTTTTTTAAACTGTATTTGTCAGATGCTTTTCTTAGAAAACATGGCTTGTCAAACTAATCCTTACGCAGAGCAGTGCTTGGCCCATAAATCACCAAGCTTTTTTTAAAAGTATAATTGTATCCCAACAAACATTGCAGAATTAGAAAAATTGTTGGGGCTCACTCTTACTATGGGCATCTTACATAAGTCAAGCATCAAATTGAATTAGTCTACCCAACCTGTATTTTCAACACCTCTGTTCCCAGCAGTAATGCCCAGAGCAAGATATGAAACCTTACAGTTGTCTCCACTTTACATAGAAAAAAAAAGGGCCCTACCTTTGACTGACCCAAATGATGACAGATTATATTAAAATATACCACTAATTGATTATCTTAACAAATTATGGGTTGAAGTGTATTTCTAAAAATATTTGTCCCTAATGCTTTTCAAAGGCTGATTAACAGAAAAGGGGTTGTTATATTTGTCCCACAGAGAATGTTTCTTAAACATCCATAAGCTTTCAAGACCTAACAGGCCTCATTTTCAGATGTAAATACCTGTGAGGTCTTGAAAGCTTATGGATAAAATAAAACCTTGATTTTGTTGCTCCATTAAATGGTGTAATAATCTACTTAAGGAACAAAGGTAAATTACAATTTAACCAATAAATCTCCTCCAAAATAACACATTAGAGTAATTTTATAAACTGTATGAACGTTCCACAGGCTACATACAAACTATCGGCTAGATTTGGAGTTTTGTCGGTAACGACCCGAAAAGCTAATTCCCCCATAGGAAACAATGGGGCTGTTTGAGCTGAAAAAAAACCTAACACCTGCAAAAAAGCCGCGTTCAGCTCCTAACGCAGCCCCATTGTTTGCTATGCGGAAACACTTCCTACGTCTGCACCTAACACTCTAACATGTACCTCGAGTCTAAACACCCCTAACCTTACACTTATTAACCCCTAATCTGCCGCCCCCGCTATCGCTGACCTCTGCATATTATTATTAACCCCTAATCTGCCGCTCCGTAAACCGCCGCTACTTACATTATCCCTATGTACCCCTAATCTGCTGCCCTAACATCGCCGACCCCTATATTATATTTATTAACCCCTAATCTGCCCCCCACAACGTCGCCTACACTTATTAACCCCTAATCTGCCGAGCGGACCTGAGCGCTACTATAATAAAGTTATTAACCCCTAATCCGCCTCACTAACCCTATAATAAATAGTATTAACCCCTAATCTGCCCTCCCTAACATCGCCGACACCTAACTTCAATTATTAACCCCTAATCTGCCGACTGGAGCTCACCGCTATTCTAATAAATGTATTAACCCCTAAAGCTAAGTCTAACCCTAACACTAACACCCCCCTAAATTAAATATAATTTACATCTAACGAAATTAATTAACTCTTATTAAATAAATTATTCCTATTTAAAGCTAAATACTTACCTGTAAAATAAATCCTTATATAGCTACAATATAAATTATAATTATATTGTAGCTATTTTAGGATTAATATTTATTTTACAGGCAACTTTGTAATTAATTTAACCAGGTACAATAGCTATTAAATAGTTAAGAACTATTTAATAGCTACCTAGTTAAAATAATTACAAAATTACCTGTAAAATAAATCCTAGCCTAAGTTACAATTAAACCTAACACTATACTATCATTAAATTAATTAAATAAAATACCTACAATTACCTACAATTAAACCTAACACTACACTATCAATACATTAATTAAATACAATATCTACAAATAACTACAATGAAATAAACTAACTAAAGTACAAAAAATAAAAAAGAACTAAGTTACAAAAAATAAAAAAACATTTACAAACATAAGAAAAATATTACAACAATTTTAAACTAATTACACCTACTCTAAGCCCCCTAATAAAATAACAAAGACCCCCAAAATAAAAAATGCCCTACCCTATTCTAAATTACTAAAGTTCAAAGCTCTTTTACCTTACCAGCCCTGAACAGGGCCCTTTGCGGGGCATTCCCCAAAGAATTCAGCTCTTTTGCCTGTAAAAAAAACATACAATACCCCCCCAACATTACAACCCACCACCCACATACCCCTAATCTAACCCAAACCCCCCTTAAATAAACCTAACACTAAGCCCCTGAAGATCTTCCTACCTTGTCTTCACCTCACCGGGTATCACACCGATCCGTCCTGGCTCCGATATCTTCATCCAACCCAAGCGGGGGCTACTTTAATCCACTAAAAAAGTCCAGAAGAGGGTCCAAAGTCTTCATCCTATCCAGGAAGAAGAGTAGATCCGGACCGGCAACCATCATCTTCCAAGCGGCATCTTCTATCTTCATCTGATGAGGACCGGCTCCATCCTGAAGACCTCCACCGCGGACCCGTCTTCATCCGGCGATGTCCAACTGAAGAATGACGGTTCCTTTAAGGGACGTCATCCAAGATGGCGTCCCTCGAATTCTGATTGGCTGATAGGATTCTATCAGCCAATCGGAATTAAGGTAGGAAAATCCTGATTGGCTGATTGAATCAGCCAATCAGAATCAAGTTCAATCCGATTGGCTGATCCGATCAGCCAATCAGATTGAGCTTGCATTCTATTGACTGATCGGAACAGCCAATAGAATGCAAGCTCAATCTGATTGGCTGATCGGATCAGCCAATCGGATTGAACTTGATTCTGATTGGCTGATTCAATCAGCCAATCAGGATTTTCCTACCTTAATTCCGATTGGCTGATAGAATCCTATCAGCCAATCAGAATTCGAGGGAAGCCATCTTGGATGACGTCCCTTAAAGGAACAGTCATTCTTCAGTTGGACATCGCCGGATGAAGATGGGTCCGCGGTGGAGGTCTTCAGGATGGAGCCGGTCCTCATCAGATGAAGATAGAAGATGTCGCTTGGAAGATGATGGTTGCCGGTCCGGATCTACTCTTCTTCCCGGATAGGATGAAGACTTTGGACCCTCTTCTGGACTTCTTTAGTGGATGTCTAGCCCCCGCTTGGGTTGGATGAAGATATCGGAGCCAGGACGGATCGGTGTGATACCCGGTGAGGTGAAGACAAGGTAGGAAGATCTTCAGGGGCTTAGTGTTAGGTTTATTTAAGGTGGGTTTGGGTTAGATTAGGGGTATGTGGGTGGTGGGTTGTAATGTTTAGGGGGGGTATTGTATGTTTTTTTTTACAGGCAAAAGAGCTGAATTCTTTGGGGCATGCCCCGCAAAGGGCCCTGTTCAGGGCTGGTAAGGTAAAAGAGCTTTGAACTTTAGTAATTTAGAATAGGGTAGGGCATTTTTTTATTTTGGGGTGCTTTGTTATTTTATTAGGGGGCTTAGAGTAGGTGTAATTAGTTTAAAATTGTTGTAATATTTTTCTTATGTTTGTAAATATTTTTTTTATTTTTTGTAACTTAGTTCTTTTTTATTTTTTGTACTTTAGTTAGTTTATTTCATTGTAGTTATTTGTAGGTATTGTATTTAATTTATTTATTGATAGTGTAGTGTTAGGTTTAATTGTAGGTATTTTATTTAATTAATTTATTGATAGTGTAGTGTTAGATTTAATTGTAACTTAGGTTAGGATTTATTTTACAGGTAAATTTGTAATTATTTTAACTATTTTAGCTATTAAATAGTTCTTAACTATTTAATAGCTATTGTACCTGGTTAAAATAAATACAAAGTTACCTGTAAAATAAATATTAATCCTAAAATAGCTATAATATAATTATAATTTATATTGTAGCTATATTAGGATTTATTTTACAGGTAAGTATTTATCTTTAAATAGGAATAATTTATTTAATAAGAGTTAATTAATTTTGTTAGATTAAAATTATATTTAATTTAGGGGGTGTTAGTGTTAGGGTTAATAAATTTATTAGAATAGCGGTGAGCTCCAGTCGGCAGATTAGGGGTTAATGTGTGAAGTTAGGTGTCGGCGATGCTAGGGAGGGCAGATTAGGGGTTAATACTATTTATTATAGGGTTAGTGATGCGGATTAGGGGTTAATAACTTTATAATAATAGCGGTCCGCTCGGCAGATTAGGGGTTAATAAGTGTAGGCAGGTGGAGGCGACGTTGAGGGGGGCAGATTAGGGGTTAATAAATATAATATAGGGGGATCCGTGGTGTTAGGTGCAGCAGATTAGGGGTACATAAGTATAACGTAGGTGGCGGCACTTTGCGGTCGGCAGATTAGGGGTTAATTATTGTAGGTAGCTGGCTGCGACGTTGTGGGGGGCAGGTTAGGGGTTAATAAATATAATATAGGGGTCGGCGGTGTTAGGGGCAGCAGATTAGGGGTACATAAGGATAACGTAGTTGGCGGTCGGCAGATTAGGGGTTAAAAAAATTTAATCGAGTTGCGGCGATGTGGGGGGACCTCGGTTTAGGGGTACATAGGTAGTTTATGGGTGTTAGTGTACTTTAGAGTACAGTAGTTAAGAGCTTTATAAACCGGCGTTAGCCCAGAAAGCTCTTAACTACTGACTTTTTTCCTGCGGCTGGAGTTTTGTCGTTAGATTTCTAACGCTCACTTCAGACACGACTCTAAATACCGGAGTTAGAAAAATCCCATTGAAAAGATAGGATACGCAATTTACGTACTGGGATCTGCGGTATGGAAAAGTCGTGGCTGAAAAGTGAGCGTTAGACCCTTTTTTGAGTGACTCCAAATACCGGAGGTAGCCTAAAACCAGCGTTAGGAGCCTCTAACGCTGGTTTTCACGGCTAATGCCAAACTCTAAATCTAGGCCTTTATTAGTAAATAAAGGGAAAGACTATCAACTGGATCCATCTGACTGCCCACATTTCCTTAAAATTGTGTGGGACCTCATTCATTCCTTGTTAGGACATGGGTATCATCTTTACATTCATAATTATTACACTAGTATCCCCCTTATCAAAATCTTATATTGCTTTGGCATCGTAGTCTGTGGAACAAAACGAAAAAATTTGTCGTCTCAAAGAAGCAAAAGGCAGGAGAAACAGCAGCGTTACGGAGTGAAGAACTCTTAGCAGTCAAATTTAGTGCCAGAAAAGCACAGCAAGGGAGCCAAGGTATTTACTTCCAGATGTGAATTTACATAACTGCTAAAGCCAGTTTGCATTGTAGAGTACAACAAATAATTTAAAGTGTTTGATAATGGAGCGCTCGAGGAGAGCTAGAGTACAGCCGTATTGGACAGATTATAATACCAGATATGAATAGACTATAGCAAGCGCAGAAGATTAACCACAAAAGCCTAATCTATAAGTCCTATATTAAATACTGGGCAGTACAGCAAATAAATTATTATAATAAATACAATCAATAAAATGCGGATGAAAAATGCAGATAAAAAATGCGGATAAAAATGGGTTAATTTATATATAGCAATTCATATGTATGTTTATAAGAGATTTACATAGATATATTGAAATTCATAAAAATACATTTAATACAATAAGTAGAAGGTCGACCTTAAAATCTCAAATAACAATGCATCAATAAATAAAATACAGAAATAAAAATATACAAAAATATACAAAAAACAAAGTACAAAATACAATGGTTTGATACTGTGTATCCAATCGAACAAATGTGAAATTGTCTATAAAAGAGTCTTTTAGTCCTTTGTGCTTGCAAACTTGAGTATCCGTGTAGACGACAAGCCTCCTAGTGACAAAGGACAGATTCCTTAAGGCAGTGTGAAGAGCCTTATGTGAAATATATAATCTGTACTCACAGTTAAGAAAGTCGATATCTGCAAAAGTATAATGCCCAGGTGCATATACTTGTGTGTTCAATAGTCCCAGAGGATCACCACACCATAAAATTGATAACAATTGGATGATAAAAGTATAAATACGATATGGTTATAAATATAAAATTACAAGTAATATCTACTCGCAATCCTGGAGCCTTCGATCCTACAAGCGGCTGCTAACTGAATAACCCCTGAGAACTGACAGGCTGAATTGCAATCAGGCTGAACAGTCTAGGGTGCCGTGGGCCAAAAATTCAGATACACCGTATGGTCACAGGAATACCGGCTCTATGCGAATATAGATAGTAAATCCGTAAACGGAGTGATAATGAACAACGCGTTTCAATTTTTCAATCTTTGTCAAGCTTGTTACCGGAGAACTCTTTCCCGGGTAAACTTATACCTATATCTGCGTTCTGATTGGAGGATTTCATAACCAATCGGAATCGCTGCAGGCGCTAACTGTCAATCTTTCTTTGTTCTAAGCCGCGGCCAAGGTACAAACGGCAAGTTGCCATGCCAACACTAAAACGTACAGCTTGCTAGATAAATGGTAGGATATATACAAACCACTACTTTAAATGTCAAAGTCTCACTTAGAAATTAGATTAAAAATGACATCATGATAAATATATAAAAAACATATAAAAACCGAATCGAGTAAAACTGCCAGAGGATATCACATTTAATAATTTAAAAAGTTTTGGAAGCTTATTAAAATATTTATTTAAAATTCTTTCACTAGCTTTGATAAAGTGATAAGTATCCTCAAATATAAATATATGATAAATAAATTTAAATAAATTTAAATCTATATTGGGGATATGGAAAAAATGGTGAAAAACATATTTGGCATTAAAACTAAAATACAATAAGATTAAATATCGAGATATAAAATCCTATAAAAGCTTATAAAAATTGGAGTGATGAAATCACATATAGAAATACTAGTATTATTTTCTTATTCTAACAATATTATTATAAAAAGCAACCTAAGTCAAACTCAAGATTTAGACCATTTGGAGTTAATGTTCTAAGCTCAAATATCCACTTGGCTTCTAATTTGAGAAGTTCATTTAATACATTACTCCCTCTCCAGTTTAGTTTTATTTTGTCAATCACAGTGTAACTAAGGTGCTTAGTGTTCCCATTATTGCATCTTTTGAAATGTTTAGGGAGAGGGAGATCTTTGTTCCTTTCGAGATTCATGTTTTCAATTGAGTTTAGATGTTCCCTAATTCTGTCACGTATAGGCCTAGTGGACTCACCTTTATATTGAATCCCACACGAACACTCTAATAAATAAACCACATTTGAGTCAGTACACCTGTATAAGTTTTTGATTTTATATACCTTCTTTGTAATTGTTGATTTAAATTCTTTTCTTTTAGTTGAGTGTTTGCAGGCTTTACAGCTCAAACATGGGTAAAAACCCACAATTTTGTCACCTTTCAAATCTATATCATTTAGAGAACTAGCTGTTTTCTTTAAATCAGTAGGCGCTAAGAAATTTTTCAGATTCTTGCATTTCTTATATATTACACTAGGTTGATTTGGCAAACATGGGCCAATCACTTCATCAGACTTTAAAACATGCCAATGTTTTTTGAGGATTCTTTCTAATTTTTTATTATCCTCATTGTATTGTGTAATAAACTGGACTTTTAGTTCACCATCTTCCCGTGTAGTGGCAACATTAGTTTTACTCTGTTTTCTACTCAATAAAAGATCCCTATTCATATTAGAGGCCTCGATTCTTGCATTTTCTATTAATTCTACATTGTATCCCTTATTAATAAATTTATTCACCAAAATTTGTGATTGTTGATTATAATCTAAATCTTCCATGCAATTTTTCCTAATTCGCATGAATTGGCTTTTTGGAATGTTTTTCTTCCATTTATCCAAATGGCAGCTTTCTGCATGTATATAGCCATTGGCGTCTACGGGCTTATTATTTATAATATTTATTTGTAAATCTAAAAAGTTTATACTCGTTTCATGTATTTCAAACGTAAATTTCAGATTTTTTTCATTATTATTCATTCTCGAAAAGAACCATTCCAAATCAGTTTTGTTGCCTCTCCATATAATAAATATATCATCTATATAACGTTTATAGGAGACCAGATTTGCCCCCAGATCGGTGGAGTCAAGAAATATTCTCTCCCACAGACCCATAAATAAGTTGGCATAACTAGGGGCAAATCTGGTCCCCATCGCTGTTCCACATAATTGCAAGTAAAATTTTCCATCAAAGTTAAAATAATTATGAGACAAGATAAATCTAATGCTCTCAATTAAAAAGGATTTTTGTTCTACTGGGAGTGTGTCATCTTTATTCAAATAAAATGTGATTGCTTCAAGCCCTAATTCGTGTTGGATACACGTGTATAGCGCTGAAACATCACATGTAGCTAAAAGGCATTCTTCATCCCATTCAATATCCTCCAACATTCTCAGGACATCAGTAGAGTCCTTCAAGTATGAAGGAAGACTTTTTACATGGTCTTGCAAAAATATATCTATGTATTCTGAGAGATTCGCTGTGATTGATTCAATACCCGAGACTATTGGTCTCCCGGGGGGGTCAGAAATATCCTTATGAATTTTTGGGAGACAATATAGGAGTGGAATTTTCAGACATTTAGGTATAAGCTAACTACTCTCCTTATCATTCAAAATACCTACATTGTTTGCCCTCCTCACTAGAGCATTCAATTCTATTAAAAAATCATCAGTAGGATTCTTTTTTAGAATTTTATAAGTTTCTTTATCATTCAGTAGATTATAACACATACCGAGATAGGTCCTGTGACCATACAGTGTATCTGAATTTTTGGCCCACGGCACCCTAGACTGTTCAGCCTGATTGCAATTCAGCCTGTCAGTTCTCAGGGGTTATTCAGTTAGCAGCCGCTTGTAGGATCGAAGGCTCCAGGATTGCGAGTAGATATTACTTGTAATTTTATATTTATAACCATATCGTATTTATACTTTTATCATCCAATTGTTATCAATTTTATGGTGTGGTGATCCTCTGGGACTATTGAACACACAAGTATATGCACCTGGGCATTATACTTTTGCAGATATCGACTTTCTTAACTGTGAGTACAGATTATATATTTCACATAAGGCTCTTCACACTGCCTTAAGGAATCTGTCCTTTGTCACTAGGAGGCTTGTCGTCTACACGGATACTCAAGTTTGCAAGCACAAAGGACTAAAAGACTCTTTTATAGACAATTTCACATTTGTTCGATTGGATACACAGTATCAAACCATTGTATTTTGTACTTTGTTTTTTGTATATTTTTGTATATTTTTATTTCTGTATTTTATTTATTGATGCATTGTTATTTGAGATTTTAAGGTCGACCTTCTACTTATTGTATTAAATGTATTTTTATGAATTTCAATATATCTATGTAAATCTCTTATAAACATACATATGAATTGCTATATATAAATTAACCCATTTTTTATCCGCATTTTTTATCTGCATTTTTCATCCGCATTTTATTGATTGTATTTATTATAATAATTTATTTGCTGTACTGCCCAGTATTTAATATAGGACTTATAGATTAGGCTTTTGTGGTTAATCTTCTGCGCTTGCTATAGTCTATTCATATCTGGTATTATAATCTGTCCAATACGGCTGTACTCTAGCTCTCCTCGAGCGCTCCATTATCAAACACTTTAAATATTTGCTAGTTTCCATAGAATCTGAGAGACTTCTATCTGTTTTTGGAGTTTGTGTAGCAGTTTTATTTTGGTGCAGTCTCACACCTTTTGTTTTCCCAGAGTACAACAAATACATGGGTGGAGTAGACCTCTCTGACCAGATAATAAAGCCATATCTCGCCACGAAGAAAAAACTAAATCTGGTATAAAAATGTTGCTCTCCATATGAATCAGATGTCTTTTTTTAATTCTTACATCTTGTATAAATCTTCTGCATCTTTCAAAAAGCTATCTTTCCTGAATTACCAAATAGAGGTGATTGCACGCTTCTTATTTGTAAATACAGAAAAGCCCCAAAACCTTCAATGTGAGAACATAGTGCAACTAACTGGCAAACATTTCCCCAGTTCTATTCCCCCTACAGCAAAAAAAAAAGCCTGATTCCAGAAATACTGCAAAGTTTGCTCAAAAAGGGGAGTGAGGAAAGAATTGCGTTTTCACTGTATGACATGCCCATAAAAACCTGGTTTATGTATCAATATTGTTTTGATATATATTATACAGTTGGAAAATACTGGTAAAATTATGTATGTAAATAATTTGACAATCCCAAAATTTGTGGGGTTTTTTTTTTTTGTTTTTTTTTAAAGTAAATGATCATGTTTGCCATAAATACGGACAGCTGTTGGCAGAAAAACCATAAAAATTATTTCAGGCAGTTATGCCAAAGCAAACAAGCTATTAATTCTTTGTCCAAATAAAAAAAAAATCCCCTTTAAGAACTATGATACCAAATGGGCCCTGGACCCATTTCCATAGCATGTCTAAATTAGCGGCCTTCTGATCACCAAAAGCAATTGTAAACCCATACATATCTACTAATTCTGAACATGGGGGATCCTAGAGAAGCTTTTGCAGCAATTTGTTTTATGACTGCACAAGTTGTGTATCAAAATTTTCAGTGAGAAATTCAAAGTTTGTGAAAAAGTTAAAGGGATACTAAACCCACATTTTTTATTTCATGATTTAGATAGAGCATGCAATTTTAAGCAATGTTGTAATTTACTCCTATTACCAATTTTCTTCATGAAAAAAAAAACATTACAGTTGGGCCCTTTGGTTAACATATTATAAAAAGCATATACTTAAAATGTAATATAAAGCTATGTTGATCAACTTTATTTAGTTTAGAGAGAAAAAAATTCAAGTTATCAGAAATTTTCTTGCATCATAAAGAGACAAACTGACCGGATAGCTTACTGGAAAATTATATTTGTATCACTTCTTTCTTTCTAGAGGTGTATGATTAACTAGAATTATAGATAAATCCATTTTTTTTAAAAGAGTTTGGCACCTTTTTACTCTGCAATAACACAACTGCCGAGAAGATGTGATTCATTTCCTAACTTTGGTCCCTTGGTAGAATGTCAGGATGAATAAGAAAAGAAAATCAGGAAGTTTCTCATTTATACAAGCAGCCTTTGTTTTAGACTTGGCATATTCTTTTTTTTTCTACTTTTTCAGATAGAGAGAAATGTATTTAAAACTCACTGGGGAGTAAGGCATATGAAATGTCTATTTTGAAAGAAAAAAAATCTGTATTAATCAAGCTTGAAATAATCACAAGAATGTTGCAGACTACAAATATAATTGAGGGAGAAAAAGTATTCCCTGACCTACATTTATTTCGCCAGAGAGTAGCATTTGCACTGTATAATTCTCCAATGCTATTATCTATGAATCTGGAGGAGAATGACAAAATATGAAACAGATCAGAGATTTTTTAAGAAAAAGTATAGTTTATTCATTTGATGGGCTTATTCAGATAGTGTGTATAGCTGGCAAGCTTATTATGCAGCGCATTAGAGGCCTTTATGAAAAACAAGTCTAATGAATAATACATTTTTACATAGAATCTAACAGAACTGTCCGCTGGTTTCAGTGTATTAATAATGGCAGTTTTATTGGAAAATAGCAGAATTCCGGGAAAAAGACTAAGAGAAAATTGTTGCCTTGTGTGTTTTGAGGAGCTCTTTATTTTTTTAAACAATACATAATTATGCACTGTTAAAATCTTGCATTATTATTATCAGTTGTTTGTAGAGCGCCAACAGATTCTGCAACGCTAATTATTGCACATTATATAAACTGAATTGCAATAAAAGCAACTTCCTTGTGTTCAGGGGAAGTTCCAGAAAACGTACGATGGGGGGGAGGGGTCAAACACATCTGGGTTTAGTCGTGGAAACAAGACAAGTAATTTACTTTTAAATGTTTTATTTTATACACCATAAAATTATAAATACCACATTAGATACCAACATGTTTCAACTGTGCTTAAAGGGACATGAAACACAAAAATTTTCGTTCATGATTTAGGTAGAACATACAATTTTAAACAACATTCCGGTTTACTTCTATTATCAAATTTGCTTCATTATCTTAGTTTCATTTGTTGAAGGAGCAGCAATGCACTACTGGTTTCTAACTGAACACATGAGTGAGCCAGTGACAATTGGTTTATATTGGCAGCCACCAATCAGTAGCTAGGTTCTTTGCTGCTCCTGAGCTTATCTAAACCTTTCATCATAATATAACAAAAGAAGGAAGCAAATTAAATAATAGAAGTAAATTGGAAAGTTGTTTAAAATTGCATGCTCTGTCTAAATCATGAAAGAAAAAATGTAGGTTTAGTATCCCTTTAAAGGACCAGTCAACGCAGTAGATTTGCATAATCACCAAATGCAAGATAACAAGACAATGCAATAGCACTTAGTCTGAACTTCAAATGAGTAGTATATTTTTTTCTGACAATTTTAAAAGTTATGTCTTTTTCCACTCCCCCTGTACCATGTGACAGCCATCAGCCATTCACAAATGCATACACGTACCATGTGACAGCCATCAGCCTTTCACAAATGCATACACACTTATTCTTGCACATGCTCAGTAGGAGCTGGTGACTTAGTTTAAATATAAAAAGACTGTGCACATTTTGTTAATGGAAGTAAATTGGAAAGTTGTTTAAAATGCTCTATCTGAATAATGAAAGTTTAATTTTGATTGAGTGTCCATTTAAATGCCAGAATTCATCAGGATGGTCCTAGTTTATTTTTTATTATTATTTTTAATAAAGAATCTGGGACATAAATAGTGGCAAAAGGATTATTGGGCCAGAGTCCCCAATCTATGACAAAATCACCAAGTACAGGATAATTAGCACAATATAGTCTCTTTAAAGGGATAGGAAAATCAAAATTAAACTTGTATGGTTCAGATAGAGCGTGTCATTTTAATGCACTTTTAAATTCACTTCTATTTTCAAATGTGGTTTGTTCTCTTGGTATCCCTTGTTGAAAAAGAGTATACACATATTCTACACTAGTGGGAGCTGCTGCTAATTGGTGCCTGCACACATTTGTCTTGTGTGACTAGTAGTGCAATGCTGTTCTTTCAGCAAAGGATAATAAAAGAAACAAAGCAAATTTGATAATAGAAATAAATTGGAAAGTTTTTTTTTGACATTTTATGTTCTATCCATATCATGAAAGAAAATGTTGGGGTTTCCTGTCCCTTTAAGCACTATTGTGCCTTGACACCTAGTCACAAAATTGTACCAAAAATAATACTAGTGACTGTAATTTCAAACGTGCATTACAGCTCAGTATCCTGTACTGATGCTTCAACAATAAAAGGTACATCAAGCAAGTAAAAATGTCATTAAAGTGCATGTAACATACTTTTGGGTCAATTTTAAAATTGTATAATGCCTTTTCCTCTCTTTTTCGCTAACTCCGCTAGAAGAAAGGATTTTGTGCGTGTCTAATAGTGCTCGTATTATAAGTTAAAAGGAAAAAGATTACCTTATTACGCTCACCCGATGCACGCAAACAGCCAAACTTCGAATGTTGCGTTAACATATTTTCCAATAGAAGACAATGAAGCAAGAAAAGTAGGGGAGAAAACCTAACACCCTACTCGGTTGCAAACCCGATTACATATTCTCAAGTGCGCTAACCCAACATAAAAATATGAATATTTTACATTCCAATGTTTTTCACATAGCGGAATATGGATAGGGATAGTAAACACGAAAAATGTTATTGTTTAAAAAGATATATAATCCCTTTATTAGCCATTTCGCAGTTTTGCACAACCAACACGGTTATAGAAATATACTTTTTACCTCTGTAATTACCTTGTATCTAAGCTTCTGCAGACTGCCTCCTTATCTCAGATCTTTTGACAGACTTGCATTTAAGGCAATTAGTGCTGACTCTTAAATACCTTCACGTGCATGAGCACAGTGTTATCTATATGAAACACATGAACTAACACCTAGAGGTGAAAAACCAGTGAAAAACTGTCAAATGCAGAGGTGGCCTTCATTGTCTTAGAAATGAGCCTACCTAACTTTCAACTAAGAATTAACAAGAGAACAAAGCAAATTTGATGATAAAAAGTAAATTAGAAAGTTTTTTAAAATTGCATGACCTATCTGAATCATGAAAGTTTAATTTGGACTTCACTATCCCTTTAAGTATCTATTCTGCTGATTTAGTAAAATTGTCACAAATGTAATGTAAGTATTTTTCTGTTGCTTCCTTTGTGGGATGAGATATGCTCTGCACCGTGTTCCAGCATTCAGAGACATAAGAGAGTATTATACTGGTTTGGAATGGATGGACTCTTCTCTTATATATAAATATATGTATTGATTTGATGGAATCTTATATATAAAGATTAGTATGCTCTGTCAAAAAAAAAGTAGTAGGATGGTTGCACCTTCCAAAACAAGGTCCACTTATTGTCAGCTTTTCTTGATATTCAACATCACCATGTTTTTTTTTTTGTTTTTGTTTTTTTTATTGATTATAATTGTCAATATTAAGTGGGCAACACAAATGTACCCACTGGTGACCAGTGACAAAAAATTATTCTAAGATTTCTCATCAGTTGTCATTATTTTACAGAGACATAAAACATTACAGCATCACAGGTGATACGATAATAACTGATTAATTCAGGAATATTCCTTTCTATCTCCGTTTTCTGCCATGTGACATAGAACACAAATAATGAAACAATTAAGAAAAATAATTCGTTTTTGAACCTTTTAGACATAATTAAGGACTCACAGATTGGAAGTTTCTGTTGCTCCATCTATCACTGTGTTGTTTGGCTTGAACTTGAAGACAGCAGACAGAGGATAGGTCTGGAGTTTTCTTTGCAAATTCACAGGGGCCGATTTATTAATGTCTGCCGCACATCGATAAATACCGACTGCATACGCTGTCGACCTTTATCATTGCACAAGCATTTTGTGTGAAATGCTTGTGCAACACCGCCCCCTGCATATTCGCGGCCGCTAGCAGGGGGTGTCAATCAACCTGATCGTATCCCCCACAGAGACTGAGACAGCTCAGGCAAGAGAACCAAACTTAGGTATCCATTTAGTTTACAGGAGGACAGAGTGCAGAGTGATTTCCTCTGAACCAGAAATGAATGTTGTTAAATAAAGGGACATCAAACACTAAATAAATCATTGCTTGAATCTTGATTTATTCTGATGAAGAATTAGCCTGAGAATAATTTGTCACACAGGTAAAAAAGTGTAAAAAGTGTATTAATATAACGGTGTTGGTTATGCAAAACAGGAGAATGTGTAATAAAGGGATTATCTATATTTTTAAACAATACATTTTGGTGTAGACCATACCTAAAGTAATCTTATTTATTTTATTTTTTTAATCCGATTAATAAAAAAAAACAATCGGCCAACTAATCGATTATAAAAATAATCGTTGGTTGCAGCCCTAGTAAATACACAGTTTAACACTTTATTAAACATGAATATTGCATAAATATATTTTTACTTGTTTTCATCTACTTGATTGTAAATACATATATACAGATATAAATACATATATACAGATATAAATACATATATAAATATATATATACAGATATAAATACATATATACAGATATAAATACATATATACAGATATAAATACATATATACAGATATAAATACATATATACAGATATAAATATATATATACAGATATAAATACATATATACAGATATAAATACATATATACAGATATAAATACATATATACATATGTATATATATATATATACATCTTTAGACATGTATATGTATATATCTCTATATTAAAGCCTTTTGCCTGCTTTTTTTTTCCTAACACCTGAGACCTCATATCTTTGAGCCCTTATAACTTTTTAATGCAATATTTTTTTAATAATTTTTATTAGATGGTGTTGTTATGAGTGTAACTGTACTTTGTAATGTATTTAAAAAAAAAAAATCTTTCATGATTCAGATAGAACATACAATTTTAAACAACTTTCCAATTTACTTCTATTATCAATTCTTTTTCGTTTTCTTTTTATCCTTTGTTAAAAAAAAGAGGCAGGTAAGTTCACGTGTCTGCAGCACTATATTGCAGCAGTTTTACAACAATGTTGTACATTAGCAAGAGTACTAGATGGCAGCACTATTTCTTGTCATGTAGTGCTTCAGACATGTGCACACTATCTATTCAGAAATATCTCTTTAACAAAGTAGTACATCCTAAAAGAAAAAATTTGGGTTTCATGTCCCTTTAACCAGAGCTCTGAGGACACGCTATCCGAACCTGCGTTAACTTCAATTGAGCTCAAGTGATCGCATTTACTTTCAACTTGTAGTACGAGCGCTACATTTGAGGCACACAAACACCCGGGATAACGCCCTTTTCACTCTTGCGTAACTGTTAGCGCACCACTTGAAATCTGGCCCTTAAAGGGACATTAAACACTGAGATGGTAATCTAAAATGATAAACCGTATATAAAAAATAAAAACCTACAATATACTTTCATTATTTATTTTGTCCCCTTTCCTGTAATTCCATTCTGAAATTGTGAGCTTTCAGTTCCTTTTAGAAATGGAAGTGCAGAACACTGTTATATCCCAAGTATAGGGAATGAATCAAAGGTGGGTAACCATTAGATAACATCAAATAAGGAAAAAGCTGAGTGCCTGTCTCTGACAGAGAATATACATTCATAGGCACTGAAAAGGCTCGTAATAAAATGCAATCTCTGGTTGTATAGCTCGTGTAGCAGATCAAGTAGTGTGGAAACCCAGTCAGGATTCCCTAAGTTCTCACCGGGTATGGATGAGGAGAAAACCACTTTAAAGCAGGTGCCCTTCAAACATAAAATTACAGTCTTTGAACACAGTTTACACCCAGGCACATACCTCGTGATCCTTGGAGACCATGGAATACTCTCCCAAAGTAACGTGTGTATTACGCTTCTTCTCGGCAGTCACAAGGCTGCGCGGTCCTGCTTCCTGATCCAGGTAGTGCTTGTGAGGCCACCTCCTATGGCGACGTGGTTGTGTCTCCTTACTCTTGCTGCTAACGAATGTGTTAAAGGCCCCCTGCAGTCCCGCTTGTATATCCAAGCTTTGCTCACTCAAAGGCCAAGTAAATACTCATAAAAAAGTGTGAATCAGACAGTTCAAATCCTCTGTATTCTACCCCGGGGGTTATTATCCCCTCCACTTCGAGTGTTGTTTGTCACTTAGATTTGAATAAATAACTGTGTACAGCTTCTCCCTCTTGTGCTCCTTTCACACATTATTTTATGACTGTTATATCCCCCATAGCCATTGGCTGCACACTCTAGTGACCTATTTATAACTGTCCCTAATTGGCCAGAGCACAGAAAGTAACCTAAGTTAAAACATGGCAGCTCCCATTGTTTTATAGACACTAACATTTTAGACTTATGTTGCCAATATTTAAACAACTAATTAAACTTTAAAAAATATGTTATTCTCTGTCTAATCTTTTTTGTTTTAATGCATCATTCTATCTAGCATTAGTTTAGAGTTTAATGTCCCTTTAATGTCTAAATAAGCCAGAGGCAAATTTATTTGGCCAGTTAAAATGTATGAATGCTGCATATTTTGCTGGGGTTAATGAATGAGTAAATATACTGGCACCAGGAACAAGAGGTAGTGATGCCAGGTCAGGCCCCATTAGAAAGAAAATAAAAGGCAAAAAAGAGGGTATTTCAGTGATGCAGAAAACGTATGCTAGAAAACATACAACTAATAACATGATGTACCCTAGGCAGAAATTAGCACATGTACAGGCTACTGAGCTGGTGGTAATTGCTTCTTATGGCTATAACAGCATCTTTTTTATTTTTTAGGGGGTTTCACTTAAATCAGGACAAACAAATCTTATATCAATGTCAAATGGAAGTACAGATATCAGTATACACAATATAAGATGATCATTGGAATGCACTGTATTAAAACAAGAAATGTCAATTAATTTACACACATACATATCAGACACTTCACACACTTTCCAATGAATGGTACTAAACAACAGTATCTGTGAGGAAAAAAAGCTTTTAAAACGTATCTTCAGAAAAAACAAATCTTCGGAAGGTGAGTTGGTAACAGGGGACCACGTTTGAAACCTAAATGAGTATTAAGCAACACTATAGACTGCAAGATCTACAATGGAACCCTCAAAATTGTGTGCCCTATGCTAACAAAAGAGATAAAAAAGTTAAAGAAGGCATATAAGAAAATAGGGGAACACTTGTGGGTCCCACTTTGGTGTTTTTATTAGGAAGCACATATTCTTATTGAAGGGGCTTTGAACATACACAATATTTAATTAGCAAAATGAAATTTCCAGAACAGGGAGTTTGTTATCATTAAAGGAAGCATATAAAGAGCAAATATAAAACTAATTGCCAAACCAACTAGAACTAGCTAATGTAATAAAATGAGCACAACATGTGCAACCAAGGAGGAAAGTTATTTGTGTGAGATGAGCATCACATACAATAAAATATTTAAACATGGAGAACTCTCATCCTAGTGGTGATTATAAAATTGCTGATAGAATACTATGCTATAAGGATTTAGGTATCGGCTGGTATATCAGTAGCGCTCACATTCTGAGATATTTAAAATAATACAAGCCTTGTGACACTTAAAACGTTACTCAGTATACTATTATTAATTGGTAAGCTTCACATAGTATACTGCTGAGCCTAACAAACATATAACAGTAAATATACCAGAAAAGTCTCAATTCGCTGTTGCTTGACCTACCATCTCGGCCAATGATAGCAGGACAAGAGCAAGGACCTATTGAAAGCACCTTATTGTGTGTTAGCAGCTGTTAGGATATTCTTCTAAGGGTAGCTAAAGGCTCTATAAGCTCAGTAAAAAGAAAGACTCTGTAATATAGTGTTTTAGAGGGAAATTTATATTGATGATATATACCCCTAACTTGGAAATTCAAACCATTATGGGGAAAATTGTGCAAGTAAAATTTTAATAAGCTGAAGTATAAATACTAATAATAGGTCACCTTATGAGACATAACACACAAAGGGCTAGATTAAAAGTGAGGCGCAAACGGTTTTGCAAGCTATTTTCAGTACACGATTTTGCTAGCACAATCGCCCTTTACGCTTCAATCCATTCCGCGATCTCAGACCTGTGATTAACTGTTTTTTCCTAAACTAAAAAGTTGCATAAAACACTTCAAAAATATATTACAAAGTACACTTAAACTCATATTAACACTGTCTAATATATAAAATATTGCAGTTAAAAGGGGTAATAAACCATATTATTTTATTTTTTTATTTTTACTTCCCTCCACCTAGAAGTTTCAGTTTGTTTTTCAATCAAGTTGTACAGTTTATAGGTCACATTAAAGGTGGAAAAAGTTCTGAAATGATTTATCTTTGTCTCATTTTTTTACATCACAGAAACCTGACATTTTAACAGGGGTGTGTAGACTTTTTATATCTACTGTACATATACAGTATATGTATGTATGTATGTGTGTATATATATATATATATATATATATATATATATATATATATATATATATATATTATAGTCTATTCCAATGAAGGACTGCACTCACTGGGTTTAGTTCAAAAAATGATTAAATATTTATTATGGTGACGTTTCGGGGTTCGCAGACCCCTTCCTCAGACCAGATAACAGTGCAAGTGAACAATGTGCAGTATATAGCAACTAAGCCCCACCCATCAAACAATTAGTAACAATTGCGCCAAAAGTGTGTAACCATGGCAACATACAAATTGCCAAATTATCACTAATAACACCTTAAAATGTGAGTCAACCAAATTGTAATCAAGTATGCAGGAAGCATAAATAAAATACATTTAACATCCATATTTAAATAAAGTTATATTAATATAAAACCAAAACCAAGTGCCCACACAAAATATTGTGTATTCATTTCACTAGAACCAAATGCCTATCAGTAAACATAATAAATTCATAGTTAATCCATGTAATAACGCTTCTAATCTGCAAAGTTTATAACAGCTCAGTAGTCACAAACACATACCGATCTTACGTGCATGTCTCTATTGTTGCATATAGTGGGGATACGAAATCATAGATAAATCATATTGCTGTGAACCCAGGGCAAAGTACATAGAACAATCGTGTATGCTTTACACAGGCCAGGGTGTAAATTAAAGGTACAGACTTAATCACTAAGTGCCACAGAACAGACAGGCCATAGCGTCTAAACAGTTACAAGGATATGTATATGTAAAATGTGTACGTTTGCGAGAATGAACAAAGTCCATTAATCATGTTCAGACAGGCTGCGCGCATAGTGTACATGTAGAAAACAGGTCTGTAGAGTACTTACATCAGATGTAAGGGCTGGCATATAACTAGTTCATAGTTGTGAATACAGATGCTCGTGTATTGCTTGTTAACCCGATGTTAGTGTCCTCAAAACAGGCGCGGATCTGCAGGATCCGACATCTGCAGCGTACAGTGTCAACGAGCATGGCTAATTTGCATAGTCAGCTGACATCAGCTAGTGGGTGTGAGTAGGGCTCTGTAACAGTGGTTGACAGCTGTCTGCAGCGAACGGTTTAAGCCCTAGTATATTGTGGTGTAATACATAGTGACACTGAGTACGTTAGTCAGTATTGATAACATCATGATTATTATTGGGGACAATCAAGAGTGATCATAACATTAATACTTAAGTCTGGGTCTATGTGCCTGTCAGATGGGTGGTACGTCACTACTGAGGCGAGCTATATAGAGAAAAAAACATATATCTGCGCAGAGCTATACATCCACAATAAAACATCCACAACAGACTAGGGTAACATAAGCAATGCACTATACTAAGCATTATAAATTTGCCTACGTCCATATTAATCTCTTGTGCCCGAGTATACAGTTACTCATACAGTAGGACCTCAATTTAGTTATCATCGGTCCCCTGAATACACAATATTTTGTGTGGGCACTTGGTTTTGGTTTTATATTAATATAACTTTATTTAAATATGGATGTTAAATGTATTTATTTTATTTATGATTCCTGCATACTTGATTACAATTTGGTTGACTCACATTTTAAGGTGTTATTAGTGATAATTTGGCAATTTGTATGTTGCCATGGTTACACACTTTTGGCGCAATTGTTGCTAATTGTTTGATGGGTGGGGCTTAGTTGCTATATACTGCACATTGTTCACTTGCACTGTTATCTGGTCTGAGGAAGGGGTCTGTGAACCCCGAAACGTCACCACAATAAATATTTAATCATTTTTTGAACTAAACCCAGTGAGTGCAGTCCTTCATTGGAATAGACTGTTTGTATCATCGACTCAGCACCCTGGTTGATGACCCTATTGCATTGCGAGTGCAGACACACACAGAGGATATATATATATATATAAGTATGTATACAAATATATTAATGTATTTTTATGTGTATATATGTATTTACAGTCATATATACACATATAAAAACATTAATATATATGTACACATATATAGACATACTGTGTATATAAGTGCATTAAAGTCCTTTGCCATTAAGCAGATAAAAACATAAAACATATTTATGCAATATTCATATTTAATAAAGATTTTTACTATGAATTTACTGTAAATATTTCACATTTACTAATGCTAATATGCTATCTTGTTAGCGCGATGGTTGTGTTTCGAAAAAAAAAATTGTTGGAATTTGCATGGTCTCGGATGTTTTTCCCACTTTTTTTCTCTATTGATCTCTATGGGGGACTACATTTACGCAGAAAAATAAGTTTGTTTTTTCGCGCTATTTGGGTTAATGCTAGCGCAAAATACGTTTTTTTGGAGCTTGTAATAGAAATGCAACCCCGCAAGCGCAAAAATGAAAATCCAAGCGGAGTTTTTACTTATACGAAAAAATTTAAAAAGCTCCTCTTGTAATGTAGTCCAAAGATCACAAATACAACTCAATGTGAATACTTAGCGTATAGTAAAATGACTGCCACCATTAAAGGGTAGCAAATGTCCTTCATTCTCTTGGTATCTTTATTTGAAAAGCAAGAATGTAAGTTTAGATGCGGCCCATTTTTGGTGAACAACCTGGGTTGTTCTTGCTGATTGGTGGATAAATTCATCCATCAATAAACAAGTGCTGTCCAGTGTTCTGGACTTTCTTTTTCAAATAAAGATAGCAAGAGAACGAAGAAATTGATAATAGGAGTAAATTAGAAAGTTGCTTAAAATTGCATGCTCTATCTGAATCGCGAAAGAAAAATTTTGGGTTCAGTGTCTCTTTAAATAAGCTATGCAGCACCTCAGTTTAGAAACCTATACTGCATAAGAGACTTCTAAAATCAGGCATGTATGTCCTCATACTGAAGTCCCAATAAAGTAGTCACTAGTCCATTTATAGTACTGAGTTCACTGATCATAATGGTGAATGACTTTTTGTCTTAATGCACATGTGAAACATAATTTCAGAATAGAATCAGCCAATACCTTTCTCAAACCAGTTGTCATAGATTAAAATAGCCAATTTGCATGGAAATTCAGACACCACAGTGACCTGCGTCTATGGTAATTCAGATACTGTTGTGAGTAACCAGCACAGCAATGAAGATATTAGTCGGTGCACCATCTTCAACAAAACCTCTGCTTACAGTCTCCTATCGGCACTGCATAGCAAGGAAACCAATGATTGGAGGAGACCTCTAGACCTTGGTATGTTTTGCACTGAACTGGCAATTATATTGGTTTGTCTGCTTTATCAGGCCATCAGGTATATCAGTCATTACGCCCCTTGCATGCTCGCCCACTGTGTACAGGCCTCCTTATAAGGTTAGCCCCCTCAGATGCCGGTAAACAGTGTTGCTTGGTTCTGCTGTTCCCTTGCTAGGGATATGACTTGTGATGTTACAGCTGCTCCTGACTCAGATTCAATAAAATATTGTACAAACGTGTGCTTCTTACCCTGTCTATTTTATTACCGGGGAGGGGGGGAGTTGCAGGCCTGGTCACTGACGTGCTGCCGAAGACCTCTAAGGGTCCCGATCAGGAATACTGATTAATCCATAGGAAATAGTGGTCTCAATTTGTACAGGATAAGTTCTGAATCAGTTTATACTTATATTGTAATAATGTTTTCCTCGATTCAGCTGAAAATGGCAGATTTAGCAGCTATTGTTAGGAGCTTTGAATTTTGATAACAGCAATGGCAGCTGCCCCGTATTGGCATGCTTTGATAATATACTGTCTGTGGTAACTAGTTTCTGGGATAGTGTGGTAATGATAGTGTGTACATATTGTTCTGATTAAAAGTAAATTTATCTGAATTGGTTAAGTGAATATTTTTTCCTACTACAAAGTTTTGGCGAGCAATTTACATTTGTAGTTTGTGTAAGTTCATTGATTGTTTCTTTTACAATACAATATGGGGGCAATTTATTCTCATCTCTGTATTGGGTTTTATGGCTAAGGCTGTCCAACAAAAGCTCTTTAAAACTTTCAGACTGGCTGACAGACAACAGTTATCACCAAATACAAAATATGTCAGATTACGATATCTCAGGATAAGTTTTAATAATTTCATGTTGCCTGAAACTTTGCATCAGTGCTATGTGCACATGCCTGATGAACATGCACTAATACTGATTGGTAGGTATGCACTGTACACAGAACATGGCGCCTTTCACTGTTTAGATATTAGAATATGGTTGTACTATGCACAGTCCTAGAATGCTCCAAATATGTCCCTTTAAAAGCAGATATTAACAAAAACTGATACTGATATTTACATTAGAACTACATAAAGGGGCGTACACTGGATGGTGTAAATGTTAAACAATAGATACATGCATTAAAAAAGTCTCTCTTAGTCTTTTATAAATTCTGAAATTATCACTCTGTGCCACACTCCTTCTGCCAATGTAATAGTCTAGGCAGACACTTCTAGGGGACAGAGACTGGGATATATTGGGCATATCAAACAATACCTCCCAAATTTTCCCTCAATCCAGGGGTGGGAGGCTCAGGGCGGGGCCTTGATTATTTAAAGGGTGTGGCATGAGCAGGGTTAAAGCTGTGGTTAAACCAGTCCCTGGTTTCACTTTTAAAACTGGGACATTTATAGAGATGTTCAGTGGAAGGGAGAGCAGGACAGAGCTCTCAAACCAGGCTAAAACTGCAATTTTTAAATCCTGGATTTGTGTTGGCATCAGGCTATACAGAAACAGCTAGCTTACTGGTACAATTTGTCATCCTTTTAACTACCCATCTACATATTTTAATAATCTGTGCTGCAGATCTATATTTTCATAAATATAATCTACATATCTTAAATACATGGGTATTGTTATGTTATCCACAAACAGTTATAGAAGAAATATATTTATCTGCAGTAGGAAAGTGGTGCTCATATTTTTATATTCTTACTATAGCTCACACACATCTGGATTGTGGTGTCTACGCTTGAAGAGCTTCAGTACTTTGTACATTTTTCATCTTCATCCTGTCAAACGCCAGCAAGACTGGACCCACGTCTAAGGTTTTGGGTAAGTCTTTAATTTTACTATTCTGTATAGTTTTATATAATACTGTTAGTGATCAACTGTAAAAAATACTGTTTTTATTGGCAATATCTGACAAATAAAAGGGACTAAGAAGTTCTGTTATTCTGGATCTTTTGAAAAAGGTTTGGTTTAGTGTCAAATAAAACTGCTTTTTATATTCATGCCCATAGAGGCTTGTCTCTATCCACCAATAGAACGGTGGGAGAAATACCTATCAGACAATGAGCAATTGATACCTCAATATCAGTTGTATCTAGACATGAATTTCCCGCTGGTCTTACCATGTTAATGTAAACAATACAACATTTTACATGCAAAATGTTGAACATGTTTAATTGTTTAATGTAAAGGGACTCTAAACTCAAAAATTAATTAAATAGATCAAGTAATTTTAGGCAACTTTCCAGTTTGCTTTTATTATCAAATTTACTTGGTTCTCTTGGTATCATTTATTGAAGCCTAAACCAAGATAGGCTGATAGAAGCTTTGGAGCGTGCACGTGTCTTTAGCATTCTATTGCAATGTATAACATTGCTTTAAACATTATTGCAAACACTGCTACCAGATGGCTAGAGACACGTGCACGCTCCTGAGCTCACCTAGAATTACTTTTTTACCCACTAAATGATACCAAGAGAATTAAGCAAAATTGACTACAGAAGAAAATTGGACAGTTCTTTAAAATGTTATGCTCTGTCCAAACCATTTAAGTTTAACCCCTTAATGACCGGACCATTTTTCAATTTTCTTACCCTTAATGACAATGGCTATTTTTACATTTCTGCAGTGTTTGTGTTTAGCTGTAATTTTCCTCTTACTAATTTACTGTACTCACACATATTATATACCGTTTTTCTCGCCATTAAATGGACCTTCTAAAGATACCATCATTTTCATCATATCTTATAATTTACTGTAACAAATATATAAAATATGAGGAAAAAATTGAAAAAAAAATGTTTTTTCTAACTTTGACCCCTAAAATCTGTTACACATCTACAACCACCAAAAAACACCTATTCTAAATAGTTTCTAAATTTTGTCCCGAGTTTAGAAATACCCAATGTTTACTTGTTCTTTGCTTTTTCTGCAAGTTATAGGGCCATAAATACAAGTAGCACTTTGCTATTTCCAAACCACTTTTTTTCAAAATTAGCGCTAGTTACATTGGGACACTGATATCTTTCAGGAATCCCTGAATATCCCTTGACATGTTGTATATATTTTTATTTAGAAGACATCCCAAAGTATTGATCTAGGCCCATTTTGGTATATTTCATGCCACCATTTCACCGCCAAATGCCATCAAATAAAAGAAATGGTTGACTTTTTCACAAATTTTTTCACAAACTTTAGGTTTCTCGCTGAATTTATTTACAAGCAACTTATGCAATTATGGCATAAATGGTTGTAAATACTTATCTGAGATCCCCTTTGTTCAGAAATAGCAGACATATATGGCTTTGGTGTTGCTTTTTGGTAATTAGAAGGCCGCTACATATGTATTATGCCCAGCAGTGAAGGCGTTAATTAGGGAGCTTGTAGGGAGCTTTTAGGTTTAATTTTAGTTTTAGTGTAGTGTAGTGTAGTAGACAACCTAAATTATTGATCTAGTCCCATTTTGGTATATTTCATGCCACCATTTCACCGCCAAATACGATCAAATAAAAAAAAACTTATATTTTTCACAAAGGGTCTTTTCATATGCAAAAGAAGGGGGGGGGTCTTATTTCCCACTTGCAGTGGGCTTTCCAACTACCATTTCAACAGAGCTAAACTGAGAGCTTCTAAGTACATTTTTAAACAGTTTTATAATGGATTTTTATATCCGTATCTGTGCATCTTATTCTTTATAGTAGTGTCTATTACATGCAGTTATATGAAAATGAGTGTATATTGTCCCTTTAACTTGTTAGATAAGTAAACATTGGTTGACTGATGATATGATGAACTATTATTCTAGGTTTCTAATTTCTAGGGATGGCCATTAAAATGAAACATATATTTTATCAGATTTGGTTACAGGAAAGAAAGAAAGATGTTGCTGTAGATATTACAGCTGCCACAAATCTACATTAAACTGTTTAACAACAGGTTGAATGTCATTAACTACAGGAAGTGCTTTGCAGACTTCTCAAGCATGTGTTTTGAATCATACTTTGGAATGTTTACAGTTTAAAACAAATGGGTCCAATTTAGTGATATGATAGATCTACATCTCCGTGTAATTGCTAGAAGTGTAACACGTTTAGCCAGAGGTCTCTGCTTTCTGGTAAACTAATCCTGTATATATAGTTACATCCTTATGTTTATTTAACCATTTAAGCAATGCTTTGTTGAAACATAGTAACTTTTTCTTTAGTTAGAGAAATGAATACAAACTTTTAACTAGTTCCTTATTCCTGTACAGTAGCTACAATCAAGCTTCTATGAAAACATTGTTACTAACACAGCTTTTTTTCTTTTGCATTATAATTGAGCAACAGCATCCTTTTTGCTACTACCAGCTAACGGGGAGTTTCTGACTCAAGTATCTATAACACTTTTATATAGAAACATTGCATAGTTAATGGCCAAGACTACCTCTATATGAGGGGGGGGGGGGGAATACATTAACTAAAGCACTAGATGGCAGCACTATTTCCTGTCATTTAGTGCTACAGGCATGTGAACCCTACCTATCTGGATATCTCTTCAACAAAGAAGTGCATTATTTAAATTGTATTCTCTATCTAAATCCTGAAAGAAAAAAATTTGGGTTTCATGTCCCTTTTTACCAGAGCTCTGAGGACACGCTATCCAGACGCACGTTAACTTCAATTGCGCTCAAGTGCTCACATTTACTTTCAACTTGTAATACGAACAATACTTCCAAGGTGCACAAACACCCGGGATAAACCCTTTTTCACTTGCGCATAACTGTTAGTGCCCCCACTTGTAATCTGGCCAATTTATTTGGCCCATGAAAATGTATGGGTGCTGCTTATTTTCCTGGGGTTAATGAATGAGTAAATATACTGGCACCAGGAACAAGAGGTAGTGATGCCAGGTCAGGCCCCATTGGAAAGAAAATAAAAGACAAAAAAAAGAGGGTATTTCAGTGATGCAGAAAACATATGCTAGAAAACATACAACTAATAACATGATGTTCCCTAGGCAGAAATTAGCACATTCACAGGCTACTGAGCTGGTGCCAATAGCTTCTTATTGGCTATAACAGCATCTTTTTTATTTATTTATTTATTTATTGAGGGTTTCATTGAAAGGGACAGTATACTGTAAAATAGTTTTTCCCTTAATGTGTTTACAATTGCTTTTTTTCCAACTGCAGAATAAAGAATGTATGAATATTAGCTTTTTAAGGTTTATTTGTGTATATTAAAGCTCTGATTTTGTGTTTTGAAGCCACAACCTAATAAAATGGGTTGAGCTCGTAGGTATAATCAGATATCATTACTTTATCACCATGTGTACATATACATGTTTCTTTATCTTATATCTGTCCATAAAACAATCACCAGTACATGGAGAGAACAATGGAAAATCAACCTTTTATTACCTTATCTCTGCTATATCCTACTGGCAGTGTAATTTCTTCTGCTGGCTGTGTTTACACAGCTTATCTATTGCTTGGACCTGCGGCCACAAACTTTCAGAATAGGTGGGCATACCACATGCTAAATCAACTATTTCAAATGCCAATATAAGGGTAAAGGAGCTAATTGTAAACAATTTAATACACTCCAGCAGGTAAAGTGGATCATTGGGAACAAATTAAAGGGGATAAAAATTTTGAGTAAAGTAAACTGTCCCTTTAAATCAGGACAAACAAGTTTCTTTCATGTAATTAGCAAGAGTCCATGAGCTAGTGACGTATGGGATATACATTCCTACCAGGAGGGGCAAAGTTTCCCAAACCTCAAAATGCCTATAAATACACCCCTCACCACACCCACAATTCAGTTTTACAAACTTTGCCTCCGATGGAGGTGGTGAAGTAAGTTTGTGCTAGATTCTACGTTGATATGCGCTCCGCAGCAAGTTGGAGCCCGGTTTTCCTCTCAGCGTGCAGTGAATGTCAGAGGGATGTGAGGAGTATTGCCTATTTGAATGCAGTGATCTCCTTCTAAGGGGTCTATTTCATAGGTTCTCTGTTATCGGTCGTAGAGATTCATCTCTTACCTCCCTTTTCAGATCGACGATATACTCTTATATATACCATTACCTCTGCTGATTCTCGTTTCAGTACTGGTTTGGCTATCTACTATATGTAGATGAGTGTCCTGGGGTAAGTAAGTCTTATTTTCTGTGACACTCCTAGCTATGGTTGGGCACTTTGTTTATAAAGTTCTAAATATATGTATTCAAACATTTATTTGCCTTGACTCAGAATGTTCAACTTTCCTTATTTTCAGACAGTCAGTTTCATATTTGGGATAATGCATTTTAAACATTTTTCTTACCTTAAAATTTGACTTTTTCCCTGTGGGCTGTTAGGCTCGCGGGGCTGAAAATGCTTCATTTATTGCGTCATTCTTGGCGCGGACTTTTTTGGCGCAAAAATTCTATTTCCGTTTCTGGGCGTCATACGTGTCGCCGGAAGTTGCGTCATTTTTTTGACGTTATTTTGCGCCAAAAATGTCGGCGTTCCGGATGTGGCGTCATTTTTGGCGCCAAAAAGCATTTAGGCGCCAAATAATGTGGGCGTCTTATTTGGCGCGAAAAAATATGGGCGTCACTTTTTTCTCCACATCATTTTTTATTGCTTCTGGTTGCTAGAAAGCTTGTTCTTTGGCATTTTTTCCCATTCCTGAAAACTGTCATTTAAGGAATTTGATCAATTTTGCTTTATATATATGTTGTTTTTTTCTCTTACATATTGCAAGATGTCTCACGTTGCATCTGAGTCAGAAGATACTACAGGAAAATCGCTGTCAAGTGCTGAATCTACCAAAGCTAAGTGTATCTGCTGTAAACTTTTGGTAGCTATTTCTCCAGCTGTTGTTTGTATTGATTGTCATGACAAACTTGTTAAAGCAGATAATATTTCCTTTAGTAAAGTACCATTGCCTGTTGCAGTTCCTTCAACATCTAAGGTGCAGAATGTTCCTGATAATATAAGAGATTTTGTTTCTGAATCCATAAAGAAGGCTATGTCTGTTATTTCTCCTTCTAGTAAACGTAAAAAATCTTTTAAAACTTCTCTCCCTACAGATGAATTTTTAACTGAACATCATCATTCTGATTCTGATGATTCCTCTGGTTCAGAGGATTCTGTCCTCAGAGGTTGATGCTGATAAATCTTCATATTTATTTAAAATGGAATTTATTCGTTCTTTACTTAAAGAAGTCCTAATTGCTTTAGAAATAGAGGATTCTGGTCCTCTTGATACTAAATCTAAACGTTTAAATAAGGTTTTTAAATCTCCTGTAGTTATTCCAGAAGTTTTTCCTGTCCCTGATGCTATTTCTGCAGTAATTTCCAAGAATGGGATAATTTGGGTAATTCATTTACTCCTTCTAAACGTTTTTAAGCAATTATATCCTGTGCCGTCTGACAGACTGGAATTTTGGGACAAGATCCCTAAAGTTGATGGGGCTATTTCTACCCTTGCTAAACCGTACTACTATTCCTACGTCAGATGGTACTTCCGTTTAAGGATCCTCTAGATAGGAAAATTGAGTCCTTTCTAAGAAAAGCTTATCTGTGTTCAGGTAATCTTCTTAGACCTGCTATATCTTTGGCTGATGTTGCTGCAGCTTCAACTTTTTGGTTGGAAACTTTAGCGCAACAAGTAACACATCGTGATTCTCATGATATTATTATTCTTCTTCAACATGCTAATAATTTTATCTGTGATGCCATTTTTGATATTATCAGAGTTGATGTCAGGTTTATGTCTCTAGCTATTTTAGCTAGAAGAGCTTTATGGCTTAAAACTTGGAATGCTGATATGGCTTCTAAATCAACTTTACTTTCCATTTCTTTCCAGGGTAACAAATTATTTGGTTCTCAGTTGGATTCCATTATTTCAACTGTTACTGGTGGGAAAGGAACTTTTTTACCACAGGATAAAAAATCTAAAGGTAAAAAACAGGGCTAATAATCGTTTTCGTTCCTTTCGTTTCAACAAAGAACAAAAGCCTGATCCTTCATCCTCAGGAGCAGTTTCAGTTTGGAGACCATCTCCAGTTTGGAATAAATCCAAGCCAGCTAGAAAGGCAAAGCCTGCTTCTAAGTCCACATGAAGGTGCGGCCCTCATTCCAGCTCAGCTGGTAGGGGGCAGGTTACGTTTTTTCAAGGAAATTTGGATCAATTCTGTTCACAATCTTTGGATTCAGAGCATTGTTTCAGAAGGGTACAGAATTGGTTTCAAGTTGAGACCTCCTGCAAAGAGATTTTTTCTTTCCCGTGTCCCAGCAAATCCAGTAAAAGCTCAAGCATTTCTGAAATGTGTTTCAGATCTAGAGTTGACTGGAGTAATTATGCCAGTTCCAGTTCCGGAACAGGGGATGGGGTTTTATTCAAATCTCTTCATTGTACCAAAGAAGGAGAATTCTTTCAGACCAGTTTCTGGATCTAAAAATATTGAATCGTTATGTAAGGATACCAACGTTCAAGATGGTAACTGTAAGGACTATCTTACCTTTTGTTCAGCAAGGGAATTATATGTCCACAATAGATTTACAGGATGCATATCTGCATATTCCGATTCATCCAGATCATTATCAGTTTCTGAGATTCTCGTTTCTGGACAAGCATTACCAATTTGTGGCTCTGCCGTTTGGCCTAGCTACAGCTCCAAGAATTTTTACAAAGGTTCTCGGTGCTCTGCTGTCTGTAATCAGAGAACAGGGTATTGTGGTATTTCCTTATTTGGACGATATCTTGGTACTTGCTCAGTCTTTACATTTAGCAGAATCTCATACGAATCGACTTGTGTTGTTTCTTCAAGATTATGGTTGGAGGATCAATTTACCAAAAAGTTCTTTGATTCCTCAGACAAGGGTAACCTTTCTGGGTTTCCAGATGGATTCAGTGTCCATGACTCTGTCTTTAACAGACAAGAGACGTCTAAAGTTGATTACAGCTTGTCGAAACCTTCAGTCACAATCATTCCCTTCGGTAGCCTTATGCATGGAAATTCTAGGTCTTATGACTGCTGCATCGGACGCGATCCCCTTTGCTCGTTTTCACATGCGACCTCTTCAGCTCTGTATGCTGAAGCAATGGTGCAAGGATTACACGAAGATATCTCAATTAATATCTTTAAAACCGATTGTTCGACACTCTCTAACATGGTGGACAGATCACCATCGTTTAATTCAGGGGGCTTCTTTTGTGCTTCCGACCTGACTGTAATTTCAACAGATGCAAGTCTCACAGGTTGGGGAGCTGTGTGGGGATCTCTGACGGCACAAGGAGTTTTGGGAATCTCAGGAGGTGAGATTACCGATCAATATTTTGGAACTCCGTGCAATTTCAGAGCTCTTCAGTTTTGGCCTCTTCTGAAGAGAGAATCGTTCATTTGTTTTCAGACAGACAATGTCACAACTGTGGCATACATCAATCATCAAGGAGGGACTCACAGTCCTCTGGCTATGAAGAAGTATCTCGAATTTTGGTTTGGGCGGAATCCAGCTCCTGTCTAATCTCTGCGGTTCATATCCCAGGTGTAGACAATTGGGAAGCGGATTATCTCAGTCGCCAAAACGGTTGCATCCGGGCGAATGGTCTCTTCACCCAGAGGTATTTCTTCAGAATGTTCAAATGTGGGAACTTCCAGAAAATAGATCTGATGGCGTCCCATCTAAACAAGAAACTTCCCAGGTATCTGTCCAGATCCCGGGATCCTCAGGCGGAGGCAGTGGATGCATTATCACTTCCTTGGAAGTATCATCCTGCCTATATCTTTCCGCCTCTAGTTCTTCTTCCAAGAGTAATCTCCAAGATTCTGAAGAATGCTCGTTTGTTCTGCTGGTAGCTCCGGCATGCCTCACAGGTTTTGGTATGCGGATCTTGTCGGATGCCTCTTGCCAACCGTGGACTCTTCCGTTAAGACCAGACCTTCTGTCACAAGGTCCTTTTTTCCATCAGGATCTAAAATCCTTAAATTTAAAGGTATGGAGATTGAACGCTTGATTCTTGGTCAAAGAGGTTTCTCTGACTCTGTGATTAATACTATGTTACAGGCTCGTAAATCTGTATCTCGAGAGATATATTATAGAGTCTGGAAGACTTATATTTCTTGGTGTCTTTCTCATCATTTTTCCTGGCATTCTTTTAGAATACCGAGAATTTTACAGTTCCTTCAGGATGGTTTAGATAAAGGTTTGTCCGCAAGTTCTTTGAAAGGACAAATCTCTGCTCTTTCTGTTCTTTTTCACAGAAAGATTGCTATTCTTCCTGATATTCATTGTTTTGTACAAGCTTTGGTTCGTATAAAACCTGTCATTAAGTCAATTTCTCCTCCTTGGAGTTTGAATTTGGTTCTGGGAGCTCTTCAAGCTCCTCCGTTTGAACCTATGCATTCATTGGACATTAAATTACTTTCTTGGAAAGTTTTGTTCCTTTTGGCCATCTCTTCTGCCAGAAGAGTTTCTGAATTATCTGCTCTTTCTTGTGAGTCTCCTTTTCTGATTTTTCATCAGGATAAGGCGGTGTTGCGAACTCTTTTGAATTTTTACCTAAAGTTGTGAATTCCAACAACATTAGTAGAGAAATTGTGGTTCCTTCATTATGTCCTAATCCTAAGAATTCTAAGGAGAAATCGTTGCATTCTTTGGATGTTGTTAGAGCTTTGAAATATTATGTTGAAGCTACGAAATCTTTTCGTAAGACTTCTAGTCTATTTGTTATCTTTTCCGGTTCTAGAAAAGGCCAGAAAGCTTCTGCCATTTCTTTGGCATCTTGGTTGAAATCTTTAATTCATCTTGGCCTATGTTGAGTCGGGTAAAACTCCGCCTCAGAGAATTACAGCTCATTCTACTAGGTCAGTTTTCTACTTCCTGGGCGTTTAGGAATGAAGCTTCGTTGACCAGATCTGCAAAGCAGCGACTTGGTCCTCTTTGCATACTTTTACTAAATTCTACCATTTTGATGTATTTTCTTCTTCAGAAGCAGTTTTTTGGTAGAAAAGTACTTCGAGGCAGGCGGTTTCAGTTTGAATCTTTCTGCTTATGTTTTTCGTTAAACTTTATTTTGGGTGTGGATTATTTTCAGCAGGAATTGGCTGTCTTTATTTTATCCCTCCCTCTCTAGTGACTCTTGTGTGGAAAGATCCACTTCTTGGGTAGTCATTATCCCAATACGTCACTAGCTCATGGACTCTTGCTAATTACATGAAAGAAAACATAATTTATGTAAGAACTTACCTGATAAATTCATTTCTTTCATATTAGCAGAGTCCATGAGGCCCGCCCTTTTTTTGTGGTGGTTATGATTTTTGTATAAAGCACAATTATTCCAATTCCTTATTTTATATGCTTTCGCACTTTTTTATCACCCCACTTCTTGGCTATTCGTTTAAACTGAATTGTGGGTGTGGTGAAGGGGTGTATTTATAGGCATTTTGAGGTTTGGGAAACTTTGCCCCTCCTGGTAGGAATGTATATCCCATACGTCACTAGCTCATGGACTCTTGCTAATATGAAAGAAATGAATTATCAGGTAAGTTCTTACATAAATTATGTTTTTTGCAGGAATGTTATTCATTTGCAAGAGCACTAGACGACAGCACTATTTCCTGTCATGAAGTGCTCCAGATACCTACCTACCTAGGCATCTCATTAACAAAGAATATCATGGTAACTAAGCAAATTCGATAATATAAGTAAATTGACAACTTTTTTTAAATTGTTTACTCTAAATCATCAAAGAAAACATTGGGGTTTTCATCTCCGCTTTAAATAATGAAGTTTGATAAGGTTTTCCTAAAAAGCATCTTTTAATCTAGTGAAGTCAGGCAAGCCTCGATATAAACCGTGTTTTTTTAATTCACAAAAACATGTTTATTTCATGTACATTTTTGATTTTTACCTCATCACAATTAGATTTCTTTGCTTGAGACAAAACAAAATAAACTCAGTCACTGATCTAGACCTTTAAACTTTAGCTGACATCTCACTCACAAACTTAACCTCACTGGAGATCTTCACCAAACCCATTCATCTTTCTGAGTTGTTGTTTTTTTTTTTCATCCTGACTTCTTGCACTAGAAACAAAATAACGGACACAATTAATCAGCCCTTCAAATGAAGACTTTTCTACAAATTGCTCAGATTATATTCAGTGTTTACATTTATCTACTTTATTATGTTCCATGTACCTCAGGCATCTCTAGTGATAACCCACATTACTACTATATACTATATTACTACTATTATAATAAGGGACTTTGTATTAAAAAATGTTCTATCATCTATATTAAATGCAGCTTTTAAACACCTAATCACCTTTCCCAATGGCCTTCTTGTTTAACGCAACAAGTAAAAATGTCATTGGTTCATGTGCTTTTTTTTTGTCTCATAACTAACCTATTAAAAGCATTCTCATTTTTACTAGCTTTCACCATAGTTCTCATATAAAAACACTACATTATTTTAATCCCTTAACGACAGTCACATACCCTGTTTGTGGAATGGTCATTAAGGGATTGTGTGGCTATAATAGCGCGGGTCTTGCAGTAAGCAACAAAACGTGCTATTAGACCCTCCATCCCTCCGAAGGCTTGCTGGCGGCAAAACCACACTATTGAAAGCGGCGGCCCCTTATAGAAAGACCGCTGGTCATTTAGGGGTTTAAAGAGACATCAAACACTTTTTAAAAAAATACTTTGCAGCAATGCAAAGAACGTCAGTATATTTTTTTTTGTCAGTTACTTACTTTTAGCGTTTTTCCCCCCTTTCATTTTTCTCCCAATTTTGCAATGAAATTTGGCTATTGTCCAAAACGAACCCCCCTCCTCTTCATGGGGACTCAGAAATGCTACCCAGGTTAGGAGAGATGGCATGCGGATTCGGCAATATGCGTGCACAGTTAGTATAGTACACGCAAGCTATTATGTCACTGCCCAGCTTCAGCTTAGTGAAGAGGATGAGACCTGCTTAATCAATAAAAATGTGCATGCAAAACTGATTTGGGCCGAAAAGCACATGCACTCAGTCACTATTCCCGAAGATAATTGTATACACAAATCAGAACGCAGATTGGACGTTTTATCTAGTTGGGGAACAGCTCCTTTTTAGGGTCTGGCTTTAATAATGTTGTAGGGAAAATAAAAGTATTTATTTTAAACTATAAAGAAGCTTCGTTTGGATATTTCAAAATATGTTTATTTTATTATACTCAAGTACATTAATCAATATATATGTGTTGTGTACAGGCATTTTTAGTATGTTTTGTAATCCTTTAGTGTTATTTCAATCTTCAAATATAAAAAAACAATGCCTTTTAATCATTTTCTGTTCCTCCCTGTTTCATCAATGTTCTCCTCAATTTCTTTCACTACTTGATTCTCACACTTGCATTGATGTTGTCGTCTCATTTGCTGTAACATTATATTGATTTGTTTTTCACCTTCCCACGGCCGTTGTTAATGGAAAAAAAAAATCTGATTAATATTTCATACTAAACAGTATATGCAAAATCACACTGACTATCTCTAATTCTTATATACAGACATTTTCTCATATTTTCCTCATCTCACACACCAGTATATAATTATTACTACTTTTTTTTTTTTTTTTTTGACAAGAGGCATATATGCTCAGCCACTTTGCTACCGCTAAGCCTACCTAGGTATGCTTTTAAAAAAAATTATAACAAAAGAACAAACAAGAAATCAGAAAGTTGTTTAGAATTGTATGCACAGTCTAACCCACAACACTTTAATTTTGACTTTACTGTCCCTTTAATAGCACTATTTTCTCATATTAAAAGTTCAGAATTATTTTTTTGATCTCAAGCGATAGTCTAGGGTGGGCTAACATCTACATGTCAGATACAGCAGGTGCAGATAATTGACTTCTATGTGGGCTCACAGTAATTTGAATTTCAGATATCGCTTGAGCACTAAGCTGATTTTCATGTAGCTATAATATTAATAATAATAATGGTTTACATTAGGTCTTAAAAAGCACTAAATTTGACAGCGGTATTTTGAATTGCACTCAAGTGCAACACTTAACTCACCACTTCTAATACGAGCACAGTGAGTGCTCTAATAGCCACATTAAGATGCTGTGGTTAAAATATTTAACCATCCACTCGTGATACCAGATTGTGCGTTATTCTTTGCATGAGGTGGCGCAAAGGTAACAGAAATAAGTTGAAAAGTGTCTCAAAATTACATGCTCTATCTGAGCCATGAGGTATTCATTTTGCACTTTTGTTTTGTCCCTTTAAGCTTAAAAATATCAGAAGTGTAGGAAGGCAAACCAGGTGAGGACTACTGAATTTAATCACAAGATACGATTTTATATTACATATTAATATATTACAAGATATAAGATTTTTTTAAAAGTTACCAAAAACTTGTAGGATTTAAAAAATTCCAATATAAAAACATACATACTTATTGTAACCTTGTATACAGTTATGCAATGTCACCTCTCTGCTTATTAAAGGGACAGTCTACACCTTAGTCATCTTAAAGTCTTACCTTAGGTTAAGCTGCAAATAGCCCCCTGCACCCTTTCTATAACATGCAGCAGGAACAGTAAAAAAATTATTTTAAAATGAATTTTGTTTCTGGCCACTTTGAAATGGCTGCCAAGCTCAGCCCACTGATGACATCATAATCTGGGGCTGCATCTAGACACTCTGCTAAATAACATTTGCCTAGATTACGAGTTTTGCGCTTAACAGGATGTGCGAAAGTAACGCCAAAAAAGTTGCATTATTTCACTCCCCATAGCTCTGCCATTACGAGTTACTGAAAAGCCTCCTTGTGCTGTGCGTTATGGTGCGTTAAGCTCCATACCGCACAAAAGCTGAGGGCTGATTTGACGTGCTCGTGCACGCTTTCCCCCCATATACATCAATGGGGTGAAAGTGTTAGAAAAAAAACTAACACCTGAAGTGCGAAATGGAGATCTCCGTAACTCAACCCCATTGATGTCTATGGGGGAAAGAAAGTTACGTTTAAACCTAACACCCTAACATAACCCCCTAGTCTAAACACCCCTAATCTGCCGCTCCCCGACATCGCAACACTAAATAAAGTGATTAACCCCTAATATGCCGCTCCCTGGCATCGCTGCAACTAAATAAAAGTTATTAACCCCTAAACTGCAGCTCCCCGACAGCCACCACTAAATAAAATTATTAACCCCTAAACCTCCGGCCTCTCACATCGCCACCACTAAATAAACCCATTAACCCCTAAACTTCCGGCCCCCCACATTGCAAAACACTAAATTAAACTACGAACCCCTAAACCTAACACCCGCAAAAATTACAATATAACTATATTTAAATTAATAAAAGCTTACCTGTGAAATAAAAATGAACCTAACATTAAACTATAAATTAACCTAACCTTACTATTCTAATAAAATAAAAAAACTACCAATTAAAAATACCTTGCATTCCTATTGGATGATTTGATTCTTCAAATTCAAATCAGCCAATAGGATGAGAGCTTCTGAAATCCTATTAGCTGTTCACAACAGCCAATAGGATGAGAGCTACTGAAATCCTATTGGCTATTCAAATCATCCAATAGAATTTCAGTAGCTCTCATCCTATTGGCTGATTTGCATTTGAAGAATCAAATCAGCCAATAGGAATGCAAGGTACGCCATTTTGAAATGGCTATCTTGCATTGACGCTTCAGTGTACGACGGTGACCGTATGAAGAGGACGCTCCACGCAGGATGGCATCAGCTTCCAGGATATCTCCACTCCGTGCCGCTGGGATGAAGATATAAGGCCCCCCGCGATGGATGAAAGTGTTGCCACTGTCCGGACTTCAGGAAACGTAAGTAGATTTTATAGGGTTAGGTTAGTGTTAGTTTTTTTTTTTTTTCATTATTTTTGGGGTTTGGTTTTTTTTATTAGGACTTTGGGCAATTGTAAAAGAGCTGAATGCTCTTTTAAGGGCAGTAAAAGAGCTGAATGCCATTTTAAGGGCAATTCCCATACAAATGCCCCTTTAGGGGCAATGGGTAGCTTAGGTTTTTTAGGCCAATGCCCTACAAAAAGGCCGTTTTAATGGCTATTGGTAGTTTATTGTAGGTTAGGGGGCTTTTTTTATTTTTTTAAGGGCTAAAAGATTAGGTGTAATTGTTTTATTTTTGATAATTTTGTTTATTTTTTGCAATCTTTCGCCTAGATTTAGAGTTCTGCATTAGGGTTAAAAAGCAGCGTTGAGGGGTCCTAACGCTGCTTTTTAACGCCCGCTGGTATTTAGAGTCAGCCAGGAAAGGGTCTACCGCTCACTTTCTTTCCGCGACTCAAGGCTACCGCAGATCCCCTTACGTCAATTGCGTATCCTATCTTTTCAATGGGATTTGCCTAACGCTGGTATTACGAGTCTTGGAAGAAGTGAGCGGTAGAGCCTCTACCGACAAGACTCCAACCGCAAAAAAAAGTCTGTAGTTAAGAGTTTTATGGGCTAACACGGGAACATAAAGCTCTTAACTACTGTGCTATAAAGTACACTTACACCCATAAACTACCTATGAACCCCTAAACCAATGACAATTTATTATAGTGTTTGCGAGGCGGGAGTGTGGCGGTTTGGGGTTAATACATTTATTATAGTGGCGGCGAGGTCCGGTCGGCAGATTAGGGGTTAATAAGTGTAGGTAGGTGGCGGCGACGTTGGGGGGGGGGCAGATTACGGTGTAATAAATATAATATAGGTGTCAGCGATGTTAGGGACAGCAGATTAGGGGTTCATAGGGATAATGTAGGTTGCGGCGGTGTCCGGAGCGGAAGATTAGGGGTTAATAATATAATGCAGGTTTCAGCGATAGCGGAGGCAGCAGATTAGGGGTTAATAAGTGTAAGGTTAGGGGTGTTTAGACTCGGGGTTCATGTTAGGGTGTTAGGTGTAGACTTAGAGAGTGTTTCCCCATAGGAAACAATGGGGCTGCATTATGAGCTGAAGGCTGCTTTTTTGCAGGTGTTTGGGTTTTTTTCAGCCAGCTCAGCCCCATTGTTTCCTATGGGGAAATCGTGCACGAGCATGTTTTTCCAGCTTACCGCTACCGTAGGCAACGCTGGTATTGAGGGTTGAAGTGGAGCTAAATTATGCTCAACGCTCCCTTTTCTGAGGCTTACGCAGCCATTCAGACAACTCTAAATACCAGCGTTGTCTTAAGGGTGTGCCGGAAAAAAAAGGAGTGTTAGCACCGCGGGTCTTTACCGACAAAACTCTAAATCTAGGCGTTAGTGTTTTTTATTTTTCGTAATTTTAGTGTTTATTTTTTTGTAATGTCATTTTTTCGTAGGATTACTTTTTTTATAATTTTTGGTAGTTTTTTTAATTTTATTAGAATAGTAAGGTTGGGTTAATTTATAGTTTAATGTTAGGTTTATTTTTATTTCAAAGGTAAGTTTTTATTTATTTAAATATAGTTATATTGTAATTTTAATTAAAAGTTAGGGGGATGTTAGGTTTAGGGGTTAATAGTTTAATTTAGTGTTTTGCAATGGGGGGTGGAAGTTTAGGGGTTAATAGGTTTATTTAGTGGCCGCGATGTGGGCGGCCGGAGGTTTAGGGGTTAATAGGTTTATTTAGTGGTGGCGATGTCGGGGAGAGGTGGTTTAGGGGTTAATATATTTAAATAGTGTTGGCGATGTGGGTGTGTGGCAGATTAGGGATTAATAAATGTATTTAATAGTCGCAATGTGGGTGGACGGCAGAGGTTAATAAGTTTAATATAATGTTTGTGATGTGGAAGGGTGGCAGTTTAGGGGTTAATAGGTAGTTTATGGGTGTTAGTGTACTTTGTAACATTTTAGTAAAAATCCATAACTACTGGTCTCAGATGGCGGTATGGCTTGTGTCGGTATAGGCTGTAATGTAAGCCATTCCAGCGTAATGGCCATTTTTTCAGCGTTAAAAGCCGTAGCGCACTATAACGCAAAACTCGTAATCTAGGTGATTGACAGTCTGTTGAATCCAACTAGTGAGCCTTTTGTGATTGGATGCCATATGCAGCCCAACTCATGAGGTCATCAGTGGGCTGAGCTTGGCAGCCATTTTAAAGTAGCTAGAAACAATATTCATTTTAAAATAACTTTTTTACTGTTCCTGCTGCATGATATAGAAAGGGTGCAGGGGGCTATTTGCAGCTTAATCTCAGTTAAGACTTTAAGATGACCAAGGTGTAGATTGTCCCTTTAATTTTAATATTGTTTAAAGGTTAAATCTTACAACTCCTACTCCTTACAATGCAAAACCACAGGAAAAAACAAATAACATTGTTTTGTTTTATTAAGAATGCCATAGAGATGTTAGCTTATATGTAAAACTCCATGAAATTAATGATATGCTGATGCCTGAAACAAAAATGTTAGCGTAGATTACCTTTACTTGGTTTAGTAGTTTTCTTTTTTCATTCTTATGTTTTTTTCTGCAAACTTGGAGGCAAGTGATGCAGCACAGCTGGTCATTTGACCAATGAAGCTGCTTGGACCTGAACAAATACCCTTATACTGCACAAACATTTTCTGCAAATCCACAGATTCTCTTTGCCTATTAGAGAATGTGGCAGTGCTTACCTCTGCATATTTTAAAGAAAGAAATAGCTTAGACTTTGCAAAATTCACATTTAATTAGCAAGGTAAAATTCTTAATTTCAGAGTTTACAATTTCACTTATATGTAACAATCCAATGAAATGCAAGCATAAAGGTTGATGACAATAAAAATGTAAACAAAGATGTTAATAAAGTTGTAGAAAACAATCATACAAAGTGCACCCACATGCCACTTTCCTTCAACAGAGTTGTAGGGTTTTCCGTATTAGCACTGCATTTCTATTGTAGGAACCAATTAAAAAATAAAAATAAACTTAGTGCCATAAAACATTTTGAGTGATGTGGATATTATAGAAGGTTCAATTAAGGTAAAACAGAATGTGAATGAAAATAATAATAAAAAAACAGCTTATAAGTATTTCTTTCATGTAATTAGCAAGAGTCCATGAGCTAGTGACGTATGGGATATACATTCCTACCAGGAGGGGCAAAGTTTCCCAAACCTCAAAATGCCTATAAATACACCCCTCACCACACCCACAAATCAGTTTTTACAAACTTTGCCTCCTGTGGAGGTGGTGAAGTAAGTTTGTGCTAGATTCTACGTTGATATGCGCTCTGCAACAGGTTGGAGCCCGGTTTTCCTCTCAGCGTGAAGTGAATGTCAGAGGGATGTGAAGAGAGTATTGCCTATTTGAATTCAATGATCTCCTTCTACGGGGTCTATTTCATAGGTTCTCTGTTATCGGTCGTAGAGATTCATCTCTTACCTCCCTTTTCAGATCGACGATATACTCTTATATATACCATTACCTCTACTGATTCTCATTTCAGTACTGGTTTGGCTTTCTACTACATGTAGATGAGTGTCTTGGGGTAAGTAAGTCTTATTTTCTGTGACACTCTAAGCTATGGTTGGGCACTTTTTTATAAAGTTCTAAATATATGTGTTTAAACATTTATTTGCCTTGATTCAGGATGTTCAACGTTCCTTATTTCAGACAGTCAGTTTCATATTTGGGATAATGCATATGAATAAATCATTTTTCTTACCTTAAAATTTGACTTTTTTTCCTGTGGGCTGTTAGGCTCGCGGGGGCTGAAAATGCTTCATTTTATTGCGTCATTCTTGGCGCGGACTTTCTTGGCGCAAAAATTTTCTTGTCATTTCCGGCGTCATACGTGTCGCCGGAAGTTGCGTCATTTTTTTTACGTTTTTTGCGCCAAAAAATGTCGGTGTTACCGGATGTGGCGCCATTTTTGGCGCCAAAAGCATTTAGGCGCCAAATAATGTGGGCGGCTTTTTTGGCGCTAAAAAATTTGAGCGTCATTGTTGTCTCCACAATATTTAAGTCTCATTATTTATTGCTTCTGGTTGCTAGAAGCTTGTTCATTTTTTTTCCATTTCCTGAAACTGTCCTTTAAGGAATTTGATCATTTTTGCTTTATATGTTGTTTTTTCTATTACATATTGCAAGATGTCTCAGATTGACCCTGAATCAGAAGCCACTTCTGGATTAACGCTTAACTGAGTTTCAGTTCTACCAAAGCTAAGTTCATTTATTTTAAATGTTATAAATGTTTATCTTTAGCTATGGTTTGTAATAAGTTAGTATGATATACTTTTACAGAATCCATTAGTATTTATGCTTTATATATTTCCATTCTTACATCTTATGTACAAGAAATATTTAGAAGATTTAGAAGAAATATTTTTCTGATTCTATTTTAAAGGCTTTGTCTGACTTCATGCCTTCTAATAAAATTTTTAGGTCTTTTTCACTTCTTTTTTAATTATTGAAGTTTCAAATGACCAACGACATACTGATTTATCCTTCTCTGATGATGTTTTTTTCTCTTTCAGAAATTTTCTTCATCAGATATTGACACTAACAAATCTACTTTTTTATTATTTTTCTATTATTAAAGTACATTTGTTCTTTGTTGAAATGTGTTGATTATTTTGGATATTAAGGTAACTAGTTCTTTAAGACTAGCTGACACTATTTCTGCCTATTTATTTCTTCTGTGTTTTCAGAGGTTTTCTTTCCAATTCCCCATTCTAGGGAATGGAATAGGCTGAGAATTTTCTTTTATTCCTTCTTCGAAGGTTTTAAACTATATTCTTTGCCAGCAGTTAAATTCAATTTGGAGGGTTCTCCAATTTATTGGGGCTATCTCTACTTCTACTAATTATGCTATTGTTTCTATAGCAAAATAGTATTTATTTTCCTTTAGATAGTTGTATCTTATTTATGGAAAATTATTTCGTTTCAGGTACTTTTCTTGGTCCTGTGATTTATTGGATATTGCAATTGCTTCATTTTTTCTGTTTACTTTTAGATCAAGTATCAGATTATGATTTATTTTAGCATTGTTAAGGGACAACATTTACTAGACTAGGTGCTGTTGCATTTGTCTTGTTGTTTTGCATTTATTGATTATGCAAGTCCACTGTATTGACTGGTCCTTTAAACTGGACTATCATGCTAATAATTTCATTTGTGTCTTCATTTTATTGAATATTTTCGCAAATGAGGGTTAATCTATGTCTTTTAGCTATTTTAGCTAGAAGAATTTTGTGATTTAAAAAAAAAAAAAAATCCATATTTCTTTTGTTCTAAGATAATCAATTATTTGTTTTATAATTGGATTCAATTCTTAACTGTTACTCTGGGCTTCAAGATTGAGTTCTAAGACTAAAACTTTAAGCTTATACTGGTTTGGTTGTTCTTATTAAGGAACGAATTCCTGAGTTCTTTCCCAAGTAACATGTTTATAATTGGGGTTCGAAATCAGCTCCCTAATATTGCGATGTACGTGCCGTATTCCAGCTTGGCTGGTAAGGGGCAGGTTAAGACTTCTTTGAAATTTATTTGGTTCTATTTTGTCCAAATTTCTTTGATTTTATTCCAGTAAGGCTAACACTTTCTTTAAGTGTGTTTCTGTCCTATATATTTTGGGTACTGTTGAAGCATGGCTGGGCTCCCATGGGGTTCAAGCGCTGCTCAGACCTGGAATCTTCTGGGGTATTTCTTCCAGTTCCTTTTTTAGGAACCGGGTTTGGAGTTTTATTCAAACTATTTTGCCTTTTTATGGTCATTGATAGCATTATTTGTTTTCATTAGATACAATAAATGCATATTTAAATTTTTCTGTTTTCATTCAGATTATTTTCTGAGGATGCGGAATCTCATATGATTCACTTGCTCTTCAGGACATAGTTAGAGGATCTTTTTTTCAAAAGCTCTTGATTCCTCACACAAGGGTCACCTTTTTTAGGTTTCCAGATAGTTTGTGTCACTGTCTTTGTCTCTATCAGACAAGGGATAATTCTATTGGGTTCCGTCTGTCGGTACCTTTAGTCTCTATTATTTCCATCAGTTGCTATATAAGCACAGAAGTTTTAGGTCTTATGGCCACAGCATTGGATTCAATTCCCTTTGCTCATTTTCACTAGAAAGAACCTTTCCAGTCTTTTATGAGTGTTGTTTCTTCTAGAACATGGTTGGAGGATCAATTTACCAAAAAGTTCATTGATTCCTCAGACAAGGGTAACCTTTTTAGGTTTCCTGATAGATTCAGTGTCCTTGACTCTGTCTCTGACAGAGAAGAGACGTCTGAAATTGGTTTCAGCTTGTCGAAACCTTCAGTCTCAATCTTTCCCTTCGGTAGCCTTATGCATGGAAATTCTAGGTCTTATGACTGCTGCATTGGATGCGGTCCCCTTTGCTCGTTTTCACATCGACCTCTTCAGCTCTGTATGCTGAACCGGTGGTGCAGGGATTATACAAAGATATCTGAATTAATATCTTTAAAACCGATTGTACGACACTCTCTGACGTGGTGGACAGACCACCATCGTTTAGTTCAGGGGGCTTCTTTTTGTTCTTCCAACCTGGACTGTGATTTCAACAGATGCAAGTCTGACAGGTTGGGGAGCTGTTTGGGGGTCTCTGACAGCACAAGGGGTTTGGGAATCTCAGGAGGTGAGATTACCAATCAATATTTTGGAACTCCGTGCAATTTTCAGAGTTCTTCAGTCATGGCCTCTTCTAAAGAGAGAGTCGTTCATTTGTTTTCAGACGGACAATATCACAACTGTGGCATATGTCAATCATCAAGGAGGGACTCACAGTCCTCTGGCTATGAAAGAAGTATCTCGAATTCTGGTATGGGCGGAATCCAGCTCCTGTCTAATTTCTGCGGTTCATATCCCAGGTATAGACAATTGGGAAGCGGATTATCTCAGTCGCCAAACGTTACATCTGGGCGAATGGTCTCTTCACCCAGAGGTATTTCTTCAGATTGTTCAAATGTGGGGACTTCCAGAAATAGATCTGATGGCTTCTCATCTAAACAAGAAGCTTCCCAGGTATCTGTCCAGATCCAGGGATCCTCAGGCGGAGGCAGTGGATGCATTGTCACTTCCTTGGAAGTATCATCCTGCCTATATCTTTCCGCCTCTAGTTCTTCTTCCAAGAGTAATTTCCAAGATTCTAAAGGAGTGCTCGTTTGTTCTGCTGGTGGCTCCAACATGGCCTCACAGGTTTTGGTATGCGGATCTTGTCCGGATGGCCACTTGCCAACCGTGGACTCTTCCGTTAAGACCAGACCTTCTATCACAAGGTCCTTTTTTCCATCAGGATCTCAAATCCTTAAATTTGAAGGTATGGAGATTGAACGCTTGATTCTCAGTCATAGAGGTTTCTCTGTCTCTCTGATTAATACTATGTTACAGGCTCGTAAATCTGTATCTAGAAAGATATATTATCGAGTCTGGAAGATTTACATTTCTTTATGTTTTTCTCATCATTTTTCTTGGCATTCTTTTAGAATTCCTAGAATTTTACAGTTTCTTCAGGATGGTTTGGATAAAGGTTTGTCTGCAAGTTCCTTGAAAGGACAAATCACTGCTCTTTCTGTTCTTTTTCACAGAAAGATTGCTAGTCTTCCTGATATTCATTGTTTTGTACAAGCTTTGGTTCGTATAAAACCTGTTATTAAGTCAATTTCTCCTCCTTGGAGTTTGAATTTGGTTCTGGGGGCTCTTCAAGCTCCTCCGTTTGAACCTATGCATTCGCTGGACATTAAATTACTTTCTTGGAAAGTTTTTGTTTCTTTTGGCCATCTCTTCTGCTAGAAGAGTTTCTGATTTATCTGCTCTTTCTTGTGAGTCTCCTTTTCTGATTTTTCATCAGGATAAGGCGGTGTTGCGAACTTCTTTTAATTTTACCTAAGGTTGTGAATTCTAACAACATTAGTAGAGAAATTGTGGTTCCTTCATTGTGTCCTAATCCTAAGAATTCTAAGGAAAGATCGTTGCATTCTTTGGATGTAGTTAGAGCTTTGAAATATTATGTTGAAGCTACTAAAAATTTCCGAAGACTTCTAGTCTATTTGTTATCTTTTCCGGTTCTAGGAAAGGTCAGAAGGCCTCTGCCATTTCTTTGGCATCTTGGTTAAAGTCTTTGATTCATCATGCTTATGTTGAGTCGGGTAAAACTCCGCCTCAAAGGATAACAGCTCATTCTACTAGGTCAGTTTCTACTTCCTGGGCGTTTAGGAATGAAGCTTCGGTTGATCAGATTTGCAAAGCAGCAACTTGGTCTTCTTTGCATACTTTTACTAAATTCTACCATTTTGATGTGTTTTCTTCTTCTGAAGCAGTTTTTGGTAGAAAACTACTTCAGGCAGCTGTTTCAGTTTGATTCTTCTGCTTATAATTTCAGTTTTTTTCATTATAAGATTTAAACTTTATTTTGGGTGTGGATTATTTTCAGCGGAATTGGCTGTCTTTATTTTATCCCTCCCTCTCTAGTGACTCTTGTGTGGAAGATCCACATCTTGGGTATTCATTATCCCATACGTCACTAGCTCATGGACTCTTGCTAATTACATGAAAGAAAACATAATTTATGTAAGAACTTACCTGATAAATTCATTTCTTTCATATTAGCAAGAGTCCATGAGGCCCACCCTTTTTGAGGTGGTTATGATTTTTTTGTATAAAGCACAATTATTCCAATTCCTTATTTTTTATGCTTTCGCACTTTTGTCTTATCACCCCACTGCTTGGCTATTCGTTAAACTGATTTGTGGGTGTGGTGAGGGGTGTATTTATAGGCATTTTGAGGTTTGGGAAACTTTGCCCCTCCTGGTAGGAATTTATATCCCATACGTCACTAGCTCATGGACTCTTGCTAATATGAAAGAAATGAATTTATCAGGTAAGTTCTTACATAAATTATGTTTTTATTAAAATGTCCAAAAATTACCTTCTTTAGTGTGGCCAATCTAGTGCATACTGGAAAAAAAGGATAATGTTTTTCTGTAAAAAGTAAATTGAAACATATTTGTATCCACTATATATGAAAAGTTCCAATATACAACAATAAAACATGAATATGAATGTAAATGTACTGTACACTCTTTATATTAGATAAATACTCATAGATACAGTACATCATCTGATGTCTCAATATTGCCCCAGCTTCAGAAAACAATCTGTAGTGCTATATGACTTGTCTAGATTTGTTCAAAGTGGAGGATTTTAAATACACTTTTCACCTCCCCATAATTTTAGAAGTTGTTGTATTTTGCCAGGAAATCAACTTCACCCAGCAGTGATTCAAGCTCCCAACTGATGAGTGGCAAAAACCACAAAAGAGCTGTCCTGGGATGGTCTGAATCACTGTACTAACCCTAGCTAAGCTTAAAATATGTGTATACAGCGATGCTATGGCATAAAGGGAGTCTGCCTAAAAACAGACTAAAGTAAAAAGTGAGTCGTCATGAACCTCATTTGCATGTCTTACCCAGAATACTTTGCATTTGAAACAATGTATACAGAGGTTTTCTGCTAGAGAAGTGAGCCTTATGACTTATCTAGATTTGTTAATGAGCTACACATCTCTCTTTCTCTCCTCTCCTTGGGATCCTGAGGATGTGAGGTCACCAATCAATGTTCTAGAACTCCGTGCAATTTTCAGGGCCCTTCAATTTTGGCCTGTTGAAAAGGGAGTATCATGTCCATTTCCAGACACACGTCACAGCAGCAGCTTATATCAACCATCAGGGGGAACTCACAGTTCCCTGGCAATTATGGAGGTATCTCTCGGTCTCTACATCCAGGGAAGTGGTCTCTTCACCAGGACATGTTCAGTCAGAATGTGGATCTTTGGGATCTTTCAGAAATAGCTCTGATGGCCTTTTGTTTGAACAACAAATTTCCCTTGTTCTTTGCGAGTTCCAGGGATCATGTTAGTGGATGCTCTAGAAGTTACTTGGTCTTTTCAGCCTGCTTATCTATTTCCGCCTCTGGTTTTTGTTCCCAGAGTAATTTCTATGATAAGGCTAGAGAAGTTGTCTGTAAACCTAATTGCCCCAGCTTGGCCCCGCAGGATTTGGTATGCAGATTTGGTTCAGATGTACAGTCGTCCTCCTTGTCCTCTTCCTGTGCGGTCAGACCTTCTTTTGTAAGGTCTGTTTCTCCATTCGGATCTCAGGTCTCTGAAATTGATGACATGCAACTTGAATGCTTAGTTCTTATACATAGAGGATTCTCTGTTTCTGTGATTGGAACCCGGATTCAGGCTTGTAAATGTATCACAAGGTCTGGAAGGCCTTTATTTCATGGAGTATAAATCATTTTGTTTCCTGGTATTCTTTCAGAATTCCTAGGATTCTGCAGTCTTTGCAGGGTGGTCTAGATAAGGGATTATCTGCCAGTTCTCTGAAAGGGCATATCTCTGCTCTTTCAGTTTTGTTCCACAGGAAGATTGCTAATCTTCCTGATGTTCGTAGTTTTGTTCAGGAGGCTCTGATTCGTATTAAACCTGTTATGAAACCTATTTCTATGATGGCATCTTTACATGGTGTTAAGGGTTTTGCAGTCTCCTCCTTTTGAACCTATGCATAAATTGAACATTAAACTACTTTCTTGGAAAGTGTTATTTCTTTTGTCTATTTCTTCTGCTAGAAGAGTTTCTCAGTTATCAGCACTTTCTTGTGAAACTCCTTATCTGGTGAAACTCATCTGATTTTTTTATCAGGATAAGGCTGTTTTACGGACGTCATTTAATTTTTTGCCTAAGCGGAGAGATTGTTGTTCTTTTCTTGTGTCTTAATCCTAAAAATGCTTCTGAAAGATCTTTGCATTATTTGGATGTTTTAAGGGCATTGAAATATTACATTGATGCTACTTTGGATTTTAGACAAACTTCCACTTAGTTTGTTCTTTTTTCTGATCCTAGGAAGGGTCAGAAGGCTTGTGCTGTTATTTTAGCCTCTTGGTTAAAACTTTTGATTCACAGAGCTTATTTGGAGGCAGATTAGCCTCCACCGCAACGGATTACTGCATATTCTGCTACGTCAGTTGCCACTTTTTGGGCTTTCAAGAATGAGGCTTCAGTTGATCAAATATGCAAGGCAGCAACTTGGTCTTCTTTGCATACTATTTCTACATTCTACCATTTTATGGGCAAATTTGCCTGTTTACGGGCGCATGTTAAATAACCAGCCATTACGAGTGGCTGGTTAATGCTACTGCGAGCATTCATTAACCAGAGATCTGAAAAAAATGTCCCCAAATTTGCCCCAAAATAAAGTGTAAAGTTATTTTCTTAAATTAAACAATGTATAAAAGAAAACATAATTTATGCTTACCTGATCAATTCATTTCTTTTATAATGGTGAGAGTCCATGAGACTCCACCAGTGGATTTTCTGGGGTTAGTTTTTTTTCAGCATATCTTATTTTTTCCCTGCTCCTTTTATGGTTCTTATTACTTTTTCTTACCTCTCTTGCTTGGCTATACATTAGACTAAGGGAGGTGGGAGGGATTGTGGACTCTCACCACCGTGAAAGAAATTAATGTATTATGTAAGCATAAATTATGTTTTTCAGTTCATCTCATATTGCCAGCCCACCCTCTTTATTGTGGACAGCAATTTTTAGGAGCTTTAGGATGGATATGAGATTATGTGATACAAATAAAGATTTGAGCTTGACAAAATGAGCCTTGTACCTTCTATATTGCACTACAGAATTATCTTTAGATTGTTGAAGTTGATCTTCAGCTCATTGTAATTTTTTTTTATTTGATTATAATAAATCGTTCTCTTACACTTTTCAATATTATGTTTTTTCTGGTGAAATAAATGAATGGTAACTAAGACTCTAATTACATAGTGTCTGTTTGCTATACCCCTTTAGTGAAATGCTAATATATTATCTATTAATAATCCTATTAATTTTTATACCCACTATAAAATATTAACACACAATCACTAGCTTTAATTAAACTACTTGTAAGGTCATTAACGCACAAGTCCTGCTCCAGCAATAATACAAAACTTTATTACAATGAGGCTACATAAACAGTTACAATATCAGATTAAATATAATTACATATATGCAGATCACTTATAAATACACAGCACTGAACCAAACATCAATATTACACTAATACATTTGCCCATCTCCTAATGTGAGTGTCCTGTAATAGAGGTTTTCGAGTTACTCGCATGGTGTTAACCGATCATCATCCCAAAGAAAAGAGACCGAACCCATGAGTGTTGATGGTTTTAATTGTAAGTCTTTCAACCCTCCCACAATGATGATGTCACTCATATGCAAGCCACCTTTTTGTAATGTCCAGGTATTTGGTTTCAGCCTTGCATGCGTTTGGGGGAGAGAAGAGCATCTGGTCAAAGGGGTCTCTATATATATTTCCACTCACACCAGCTGGTCATTATTAGCAGACAGGGCCTGGTAATGTAATCTCTCTATATTCCAGTATACTGAATGAGGAGCTTAACCCCTTCTTGACCATTCAGCTGAGTTCTACAGTGATATCCCATATATATACCCCTTCCAGACCATATCTGAATTCAGATCATGCCGATTAATACATCGGGTAGCTGTACCAATTAAAATGGTTTCTGCTGCCCAGGTTGTGGTAAGCTTTGGTGTTCAAAAGCACCTGCAGAAAGGATAACATTTTTCAGCATTAGTAAAAAAAATAAATGTAGTTAGGTTGCTAATAAAATGCTCCTGGCGCACATAAAAATATCAGTACAGGGACGTCCATTTTTTTTTTTTTTTCCTTATTTAGATGCAACACTAAACACTGTAGCGACCCTTTTAATTGTGGTAATTTTACTTGATCTAGTTATAACATCTAAATGGAAATCAAAGAACACCTAGTAATACATATATTACGGTTGGCATCGATTATGAAACAACCTTAGAAATAGTTTTGTTTTTGGAACAATTCCCAGGCCTTCTATTGTCTATATTCTGTAAATATTGGACCTGTAACTTGTTGCCAACCATTGCCTGAATGATCTACTTTATCAACAAGATTTTAGAACACTATGGGTCCATTTATCATTGTGCGGACGGACATGATCCGCTATAGCGAACCATGACCGCCACACATCGATAAATGCCGACAGCATACGCTGTCAGCATTTATCATTGCACCAGCAGTTCTTGTGAACTTCTGGTGCCAATGCCGCCCCCTGCAGATTCGCGGGCCAAATCAGCCCGCTAGCAGGGGGGGTGTCAATCAACCCGATCGTATTCGGTCGGGTTGAATTTCTGTCCGCCACCTCAGAGCAGGCGGACAGGTTATGGAGCAGCGGCCTATTAGAAACACGGGGCATCAAGCTCCGTTCGGAGCTTGATAAATAGACCTTAATGTATTCTTCTTGCTTTTAATGGTGAACTGCTCCATTAGTTTTTTTTTTTGTGTGCTTTTGGTTATATTTCTTTAACTCAAGCTAAGACTAATTTGTTTACCTGCTGTCATTCTTTGTTTTCTTAGATGTTTTACAAAGGTTAGTAGTATGTTAGATATATTAGAAATATGAAACAAGTAATAAGAGTTTTTTTTTTACAATGATTCTATGAGAACAAAGAAGGAAGAACTACAAAATACTCTGTAATATTTGCTGGTCTAGATGCAATAAAGCTTGTTTAGTGCGCAATCCAGTAGCCCACAGATCTTACAGCTGCAGCCCTTTTCATATTACTTAAAAAGCCCATTCCTTAGCATATTAAAGGGGCATGAAACCCCACATTTAGGTCGAACACATACAATTTTAAACAACTTTCCAGTTTACTTCTATTATCAAATTTGCCTCATTCTCTTGGTATGCTTTGTTGAAGGAGCAGCAATGCACTACTGGTTTATAACCTGAACACCTGGGGTGAGCCAATGACAATCATTATATATATGCAGCCACCAATCAGCAGCTAGAACCTATGTTCTTTCCTGCTCCTGAGATTTTCTAGATAAACCTTTCAGCAAAGGATAAGAAATAGAAGGAGCAAATTTAAATAATAGAAGGTAAATTGGAAAGTTTGCTTAAATTTGTATTCTATATCTAAAACATTAATGTCTAATTATGACTTCACTGTCCCTTTATTTAAAAATAGATGTTGATTTGAACCTATGATTTTGTGCAAGCTAGCAGCTTCTCATAGAGGCACATAGAAGGGGCCTTTAAGTACATATGTTTAGTAAACTATCTTCACTGTATTGGATAGACTAGAGTCAATAAAGCCCGTTTTGTGAGACTAACAAAATAGCAGTTTGAAACTCATGTAATCATTCACTTCTCAGTGCCTAGAATGAGTTCCACTGTAAAGGATATTGACATCACAAAAATTTCTATTACCACTTTACAGAACAAATGATTGAAGGGAAAAAAAACATCTGTGAAACAGTTCATTCTAATATGCCAAAATAAAAACTTAAAAACAGGTTCAAGAGAAATAAATAAGACAACAATTGAAAGAATGATACTCGAAGCCATGAGACAACGTACTTTATAGATAAAATAGTCTTTATGAGTTGTGCATAATGGGCCAAGGTGTAAGTGAAAAATCAAGATTATGGGGGAGATTTAATAAGCAAACAAATGCTGCTTTCTCTGCCCAATGTTTCCAGCTAAGACCCGCTGCTCCTTAACTTGTCCACCACCTAAAAGGTGATAATTGACACCCTCTGCTAGTGGGCCGATTGGCTGTATATGCAGGAGGGCGGCATTGCACAAGAAATTTCACAAGAAATGCTTGTGCAATGTTAAATGTCGACAGCATATGCTGTCAGCATTTTAGTGATGTAGGGCGGACATGAATCACTGCAGCAAACATGTCCACCCGACATTTAATACAATTGACCCCTAAGCCTCTAGAATTGCCCCACAGCCACCCTCTTGAGATGCATTTCGTTCTCTTCCAGTAAGACCACAGTATCATAAGCAAACCTTGCAACAAATTTAGAACTACAGACATTAATATAAACACATTTGTCCTGTGTGTGTCGCTTGTGTAAGTATTGTTCTTCCATGTTGATAGCATTTGTTAGATATTATGTATAGTCACCTCCCATAACTACAGATGTTGATGACATTAAAAGCCCAATAGCGAACACAGAAAAAGAATAGTGAAGGGAAATTTAAACATCACCCCACCTTTGCAACAAGGTCCCTCGGCAACCTCACAAGAATCTATGAATCTAGGTCTTAGTATTGACAAAGATCTGCATACAAAAGAAATGTTTATTAGCAAAATGTTGAGGGTTTTTGCAAGCCAAGAGAAAATAAAGGGATACACCTCTTGACATTAATTTATTTGATCTCATTTGCTGTGGGCAATAAGGAGCCAGTTGTGAAGGAGTCCCTGTACTGATATTTGCCATTACTGTGCGACATCTAACGAACAGGGATGTTTAGTATGTTATATGCACTGTAGTCTGTCGGGGGGGCGGGAAAATCACTAATTGCAGAGGTAAATTACAGGTAAAATAAGGAAGATCTGCAGAAACAGTGAATCCAACACCCATATTATTATCCCTTTTATGTATCACTTTATGAGGAATATAATTTGGAGTTTAATGTCCCTTAAAAAAAATTAACAAAAGTGTTAAAGCTTCAAACTTGCCCAAGAAATAGTCCACTTGTTTATACTGAAAAATGTATTTATATGAAAATGCTATGTACTCTAAATTTAAAAATGAAAAAGCTTTGCATAAAATATTGTACTATCATTTCTCTCATTAAAAAATGTGCTATTGAAATTTTGATATATAAATAAATGATGATTATAATAACAATTCTCAGTGATCTACAAAGCTTTTAATTGAACTTTTTTTTAATTTTAATTTATTTTTATGCTGTTTTTTGAGTAATTTATTTATTGTAATTTTTATAGTTTCCTAACAAATATAGTATAATTGGAGTTATCCATCATAAGTATATAGATATGAACCCTCCCTCGCAGGTCTGTCCAAACAACAAGTAATGCAGTACTTATTTTCAAACATCTATCAGTTACTATCATAATAACAAATTTCCAATTGCCCTTGAAACAGACACAGCCATTTGCCTACGGAATGTTTTGTATTCAATTAATTCTATAAAGATTTGCAAAGCCCTTGTAGGTTTCATAACCGAAGAACAGTGACAGTTGGGGGAAAAAATGCCTGTCTCCTTATCATGTGAATATTTAAACACACTGAGGATGATGGATGTAAGAATAAGGTAGAAGATATATGTATATATGTGTCTGGATTGGTTCCTCCAAATAAGACAACTACAGCCAACAAAGTGTTAATGCATTCAAAAATGTGCACAATCACCTAATATGTTCATTTATTGCACAACTCCAGAAAAGTATTGTAATTACAAGGTTTTACTGTCCTTTAAGACTGATAGACACACTCCAGCCTCACTAAAGGGAGTAAAAACAAGCTCAATTGTCAGAGATAGGTTACAGACAAGCAAGCCAACAAATTAATGAATATATATATGCAAAATTGTTTTGTTTTCCTTTATTACGCATTTCTGAGATTCATATACCATTCAAAATGGTTAAACTACTTCTCATTGGTTGATAGCTTTATAAGTGTAATTTGAATAAACCTATAAGACAGATATGTTTAATTGCAGCTTAGAATTTTGGTTATCTAAATAGTTTTTAGAACTTCTACTGCTACATGGAACAGAAGGCATAAGCCCACTCTGTTGATTAGTATCAGTCTTTTAAAGCCTAGTTTCTCACCCTGTGGCACGTGTAGCCCTGGCGGTACTCCTGGCCTTTTTTTTTTTCCTGATGTAGCCATTGTAAATATGACGATCAACAAAATGTGTGTTTCTCATTTCTACCCTTGAGTACTCCTAACAGTTCAGAATGTATTTCCCTGCCTAGGTTGGACCACTGCTCAATTACTGATTCACCTCAAATTATTAAGGGCTTGTTAGTGACATATGAGGGGCTGGAGTTGAGCTTCACTGATATGAACTATGTATTTCTGTGACCTAAGGGGCCTATCTATCAAGCTCCGAATGGAGCTTGATGTCTCGTGTCACAAAGACCCGCTGCTCCATAACCTGTCCCGCCTCTCTGAGCAGGCCGAACAGACATCGCCTGAAATCAACCCAATCGATTACGATCGGGTTGATTGACATCCCCCCTGCTAGCGGACGATTGCCGCGAGTCTGCAGGGGGGCGGCGTTGCACCAACAGCTCTTGTGAGCTGCTGGTGCAATGCTGAATATGGAGAGCGTATTGCTCTCCGTATTCAGCGAGGACTGGGCTGAACCTGATCTGCACTGTCGGGATCAGGTCCGCCAGACTTTCTTAAGTAGGGGGCCCAAGTGTCATAGAGACAAGAGGCATATAAAATGTGCATCAGGTGAAGTGTGCCGCAGTAATACAAAACATATTAACTGTGTATAAAATGGTTATTAAAAATAGAAAAAATGTTTCCATAAATATTACTTTCCTCATCATGCTGAAAAGTTTACTTTCCTTTTTTATATGTAAGAACACATTAATTGCATATAATTATTAATATCACTGGTCTATATAATCTGTGTTTCAATATTGTAAAATATTAAATTCTGAAAACATAAAAGAAATGTCTGATTCCTATATATTTACTTCATTAATATATCTGAAACAAGCTTGTGAAATCAAGTAATACACATTATTTCCATTTTGCTCATGGTAAAATATCAATAATATTTGTGCTACAGTTAGGGTACATAGAAAAGTGTATGCTTACAGGGGTACTTGCTACAAAAAGGTTGAGAAACACGTTTTTAAAGGGTTGATTATTAAACAACTCCAATTGTACAAGTGCCTGAAGGAATCTTCTTCTTTTAAAGTGTGTCAAACTAATTACTAGAGCCGCACTCACTGTATACTAATTGTATCAATTAACTGAGAGTTATGGATTAAATTCTATGTATTAGCTTTGAAAGAAAACGAGATGTCATTATACAACCTAGGGTATTGAATTTCTCGCAATAAATCAGCTTGTAGGCAATAGCAAGTTAGCAATAGAGCATGTTAACAGTATCCTTCAGCAGAACAATACATAAAGGCTATTTTTGTACGATTTGGTTTCTTTGATGTAATGTGCATAGGATCATTCAAATAGCATTTTAGAATTATTTGAACCTCTGTACATTTGTGCTTTCCTTAAAAATAATAAGTATTTTCTCACTCACTTTTTATTTACTAAAAATGGCACAAATTTTAAAACGTGTATCGTTAGACTTTTTAAATTCATGGACCCTTTCACCGTAAGAAATTTTAAAAACAAACTATATTTATGGAATTGTTGTTATAATAACAACTATTATCCAGGCTGGATTATATTTATCTGTATATTACCATAGTTGAAATATGTATTTCGCCTATTGGAAGGAAGTCAACTGCCTCAAGTTAAAGGGACAGTGTACACCAGAATTTTTATTGTTTAAAAAGATAGATATCCCTTTATTACCCATTGCCCAGTTTTGAATACCAACAATGTTATATTAATATGTTATATCTGTATATCTAAGCCTCTGCAGACTGCCACCCTATCCCAGTGCCTTTTGACAGACATGCAGTTTTAGCCAATCAGTGGCAGACTCCTAAATAACTCCACGGGAGTGAGCACAATGTTATCTATATGCTACACATGAACTAGTACTGTCTAACTGTGAAAAACTTTCAAAATGCTTTGAGCTAAGGGGCAATGGTTTAGAAATCAGTTTGAGCCTACCTATGTTTGATGATAAAAGTAAATTGGAAAGTTGTTTAAAATTGCATGCCCTATCTGAATCATGAAAGTTTAATTTTGACTAGACTGTCCCTTTAAATGGGCTGCCTATCTACCATCTTTCAGTGGGTGCCTATGACTAGCCTCACCTACATAATGGCTACCTCCTCCCCTTGTTTCCACTTAACCATGGGCCTCACTGTACACTACATGGAGTTGTGATTTGCCCAAAAGCTCTACTTTTGTTTTGTCTGTACAAAGTACATTCTCCCGGAAGGATTGTAGCTTGCCGACATGCATTTTGGCTAACTCTAGTCTGGCTTTTTTGTGTTTCTCTCTTAGAAGTGGGGTCTTCCTAGGTCTTCTACCGTGGAGCCCATTTTTAGTCAGGCAGCAACGGATGGTGCAACATGAAACTGCTGCACCCTGAGCTTCACTGTCGACTTGGATCTGTTTTGAAGTTGTCCTTTCTTTCTCTATCATTCAAACTATTTTTTTCATCATTCTTGGGTCAATTTTCCTCTTGAAACCACATCCAGGGATGTTGACTACTGTCCCAAGTACCTTTTAAATTTCTTAATATTATTAGCAACAGTTCTCACAGGAACATCAAGCTCTATAGAGAGATGGTCTTGTAGCCTTTACATTGACAATGTTTGGCTATTACCTCCTTTCTTACCCCTTCAGAAAACTCTCTGGTTTTCCTTCTCTTTTTCATGTTCAGTGCGATACACACAGTGACACACAACAGCAGAGTGAGTAGGTGTCTCCCTTTAAACTGGGTGATTATAAAATTGTAAACATTTTGTGATACTAATTACAAGAGAATAGTCTGCTTAAAGTATTACTAAAAAGGAATTGTTTATTGTAACTTCTAAAGGGTAGCAACAGTATTGTCCAGGATATTTTAGAATGTTTTTATAGAATTAGCAAGAATTTGCTTCATACATTGTGCACAATTGCATAAAGTATGGATGACAAAAGATATATTTAGATTTAAAGACTTTTCAGTGGGAATGGTGCATTATTTCATTAAAATGCAAGGATATCGATACTTTTGTTTATATAAAGAAAAAAGAGAAAGATCTGCATTCTAAAAGGATGTTAACATTAAAAGCATCTCCATAAAAAGTCTTCACAGATCAACAGGAAGCTTAAGCAACAGACTTACGCATTTCAGCTCACCCTGCCATACCAATACTTTTGGAGACATCTTTATATAGATCCAATGGGATGTGCCTCCATTACTCATCAACAAACCATTGCTGTGACATTTCTTTTGAAGGGTACACAACCCATTTTTGTTATGCATACAAAAAAAATCAACAGTTAACTATAATAATACATATTTTGAAGCTCTCTTGGTACAGAGAAACAAGTCTATAGATACCCTTTTCCATCTAAAGGGGAGGAGAGTCCACGGCTTCATTCATTACTTGTGGGAATTAAGAAACTGGCCACCATGAGGAGGCAAAGACACCCCAGCCAAAGTCTTAAATACCTCCCCCACTCTCCTCATCCCCCAGTCATTCTTTGCCTTTCATCACAGGAGGTGGCAGAGAGGTGAAAATCGGAGGTCTCTTCTGAGGGGTTCTACCCTTCGCTATGGGACAGGAGTTTAAGTAGCCCTTCAAGCTTCTCAGTTGAGGGCCTGGGTGAACGTTAGAGTCCGGAGATGCAGAGGGAGCTTCCCTTTGCGACACCATCCCGACTCATATTAGCAGCTCCTACAGCAATCGGCGTTGACGAGTTTCGCATATTGCGTTCTTTTCTCAAGTCCATGTCAGGAGCGCAACTACCACCTGTCACACTTAAAGGGCCATGTTCCTGTTCCACGGCGTAGATTCTGGTAAGATTGTTTCATTTTTTATATCATGATAACACAGAAGACAGGGCCACAGTGTGGCACCTTTATCTTATAGAATCAAGGGATATATATTCCTATACAGGGGATTATTGAACAGGGGTGTATGTACATAAGTTACAGTGTGTGGTTGCTGTGTTACATGCAGGACACGGCTCTGGCATTTTTGTGGAACTGACAGGTTCTCTTCTGGGGAGTTTGTTGCGCTGTCCTTTTTTGGGCGTGTTTTTTCCTAGGGAAGGGGCGGTCCTGCGTAGACATCCTTGTGACCAGGTGGGGGCCTCTTTACTTCCGGTCTGATCTGTGATGGAGGAGACTAACGGTTTCTGCAGTCCGGGTCATAGGAGGTGGTGAGTGGCCCCGGCCATTGGTGGTTATAAGGGTGCCTGTCTTATCTTTTTCAAAAGCTATGGAGGATTCTAAAGAGTTAGAGGGTACTCCCTCTTTAACTAAGTCCTTATACCTGTGTTTATTTGAGGTTTTGTAGACCAACCTGCGCAACTGTGTTCCAGATGCCATGAAGACGGCTACGACTTCCAAACATAAGAGAATGTCTAGCACTACTGAGCCGTCCACCTCTGAGGAGTCACCGTCCCGTGAGGTGCGTTCCCTAATGGCGTCCCGTATCCCACATGCAGCGCCCCAGGGTCCGACTGTTTCCCCTTCGGGGGAGATTGCTTGGCCGCCTGATTTTGCGGATCAGCTTGAAACGGCAATCGCTAAGGTGATTCATGCTTTGCAGCGCTCTGCTAAGCGCAAGCGTAGAGCTTTTCATAGCGGCCCGTCCCAGGATTTGTCTCTGTCGGACGCCCCGGAAGGGTGTTACGATGACGAGGCCCATTCTGACGCATCGAAAGGGGCCCTTTCAAAGTCGGAGTCCGTGCCTTTTAAATCTCCGGTAGAGGAGGAGCCCGGTTTTAGGTTTAAGATGGAGAACTAAAGCAAGTACTGGCTACTTTAGAGGTTCCGAAACTGAAGCTTCCAGAAGAGCCCTCCATTCCTAAATTAGATAAGGTCTACAATGACAGGGTGGTTTCCCAGAATTTCCCTGTTCCTGTCAAGATGGCGAACATTATAAGGAACGAGTGGGAGCGGTTAGGTTCTTCCTTTTCCCCCTCTTCTCATTTTAAAAAGCTTTTCCCCGTCCCGGAGGCCATTCCCAAGGTGGATGGGGCCATCTTCACGCTCGCTAAGTGCACGAAGATTCCTTTAGAGGATAGTTCTTCGCTCAAGGAGCCTATGGATAAAAAGTTGGAAAACATGTTACGAAAGATGTTTCAACACACAGGGTTTGTTTTTCAACCGGCAGCTTCGGTTGCCGCGGTTGCTGGAGCTGCGTCATATTGATGCGATGCCTTATTTGATATGATTGAGGGTGAACCCTCTTTCGAGGAAGTGCAGGAAAAGATTAAGGCCCTAAAGGTGGCCAATTCCTTAATTTGTGACGCTAATATGCAAATTATCTGCCTGAATGCTAAAGTATCAGGTTTTTTCTGTTCTAGCACGCAGGTCTCTGAGGCTAAAATCTTGGTCGGCGGGTATGAACTCTAAGACGAGCTGCTTTCTTTGCCTTTAAGGCAAGATCCTGTTCGTTCTAGGTCTGGATTCTATAATACCATGGTTACAGGAGGCAAGGGTGCCTTCCTTCCCCAGATAAGAAGGGCGAAACCTAGGGTTATTTTTCGGGGGGGGATAAGGCGTAATGCAAACAGCCACAGCGAAAGCCTACACAACCAAGGGTGCCTGGGAAGCCTGCTCAAGCTTGGAATAAATCTAAGCAGAACAAGAAGCCTGCGAGACTAAGTCCGCATGAAGGGGCGGCCCCCGACTGGTTGCAGGGGTTCAGGACACCTGGGTTCTGAAGGTAGTTGCCCAGGGTACAGGATAGGGTTCAAGTCTCTCCGCCCAGGGGGGGGTGGCAGATTCCTTCTGTCAAACCGGTCTTCAAGGCCGAAAAAAGAGAGGGCCTTTCTGGGTTGTGTGCGGATCTCTCTGCTCTAGGTGTTATCGTACCTGTACCCATGCAGATAGGGGTCTAGGGGTAAGTACTCATTTTTTTTTGTGGTCCCAAAGAAGGAGGGCACGTTCAGGCCCGATTCTGGACCTTAAATGTTTTTTTTTATATTAATTTTTTATTGTATATTTCAACATGTTTGAACAAATACATTTGATTTCAAAAAGAGTAAGTAAAGTAAGTTAGGCCAGCAATTGACAATTCAAGTATACCAGCATATGAGCAAAAGAGAAGGTAAAACACAGAAGAACAAACATAAAGCCTCTAATATTTTCTAAGCTTTTCTCTGGCCTCTGATAGCCTAAAAAAAAGAAAATAAATTAACTCTAATTAATCCTTAAGTTTAAGGTTATCCTGTTGAAATATTTTTAGTAGTAATTCCATACAATTACTAACCCTAAAAAAAAACAGAACAAAAAACAAACAAAAAAAAAACAAAAAAAAAGAACTGGCAACTCAAAACAAAAAAAAACAGAAAAAAAAAAAAAATAATAATAGGGGAAGGATTCTTCCTCCTCAGTCCTCCCTCCTCCCCCCCCCCCTACCAACTCTCCTGAGTCCAATCCATTCACCAAAGCCCCAGTAAAACCAGCTCTGTGTTTTGAAAGGGGAATATAATATACTCTATTTCTGTAATCGGGAGGGATTTAATAAATGGTGCCCATTTACCAAAGAATTTTCTGATGTCACTCTCATTGTTGATGTTCGTATCACGTTGCTCTAAAATGCATTGTTTTTTAAGGTAATTTTTTATTTCTACCACCGAAGGTAATTCTTTCGTTTTCCATTTTTTAAATATTAGGTATCTGGCTGCTAAAATGGAGACACTTATTATCTTTTCGTTCAAATGTTGTTCTGCCTGATTGTCGCAGCAGAAAATGATTAAGCTTGGTGACAACTCTAAGGGAGAAATCTTAAGAGAGGTGTTAATCCAAAATTCAAGTTTACGCCAGAACTGACTAATCAGGGGGCATTTAAACATCATGTGTGTGATATCAGCTGCAACCAGAGAACATTTCGGACACTTTTGAAATTCGATTCTGAAGCTTATGCCTTTTTCTGCTGTATAATGAAATTTATGTATCAATTTAAGATGCGCTTCTCTCCATGTTGCTGAGAAGAGTGGCCTGAGCCACTTTGTGACTGGATTTTTGAATGAATTTACAATCACATGCTCAGTGCCATGATTAGTCTCAAGTCTTGAGCAATTTTCTCTAAAGTACGTTTCCCCTCTTGAGCTCCTAAAAGATAGTAGCAGTTAAGAGATGGACATGCGGCCCTTCTTACTAATGTAGCCAGTCCCTCTAGGTCACCCAGCTCCCTGTTCCACTCACCCTCCCTCAGTAACCCAGATACATAATGCCTTGCTTGCAGAAAAGCATAAAACTCTTTGTTAGAAAGATTGAAGCTGTTTTTAATTTCTTCAAATGTTCTGAGACACTTATTCTCTTCATCAGATAAATTGTATTATCGTTTTTAGTCCCACTGAATACCACTTTTTTAAAGATAGGCTGAGTCTAGAAAAGCTTGAAATAATGATTACCCCTTAGGGGAAGATATTTGGAAACTTTGCAATTAAAGAAAGAAGCTTCCCTATCCTCCACCATGCCTTTAATGGGTTAAAAATCGCTTTAATTCTTTTCATGTAATTAGCAAGAGTCCATGAGCTAAGTGACGTATGGGGATATACATTCCTACCTACCAGGAGGGGCAAAGTTTCCCAAACCTCAAAATGCCTATAAATACACCCCTCACCACACCCACAATTCAGTTTTACAAACTTTGCCTCCGATGGAGGTGGTGAAGTAAGTTTGTGCTAGATTCTACGTTGATATGCGCTCCGCAGCAAGTTGGAGCCCGGTTTTCCTCTCAGCGTGCAGTGAATGTCAGAGGGATGTGAGGAGAGTATTGCCTATTTGAATGCAGTGATCTCCTTCTAAGGGGCCTATTTCGTAGGTTCTCTGTTATCGGTCGTAGAGATTCATCTCTTACCTCCCTTTTCAGATCGACGATATACTCTTATATATACCATTACCTCTACTGATTCTCGTTTCAGTACTGGTTTGGCTATCTACTATATGTAGATGAGTGTCCTGGGGTAAGTAAGTCTTATTTTCTGTGACACTCCTAGCTATGGTTGGGCACTTTGTTTATAAAGTTCTAAATATATGTATTCAAACATTTATTTGCCTTGACTCAGAATGTTCAACTTTCCTTATTTTCAGACAGTCAGTTTCATATTTGGGATAATGCATTTTAATTTAACATTTTTTCTTACCTTAAAATTTGACTTTTTCCCTGTGGGCTGTTAGGCTCGCGGGGGCTGAAAATGCTTCATTTTATTGCGTCATTCTTGGCGCGGACTTTTTTGGCGCAAAAATTCTATTTCCGTTTCCGGCGTCATACGTGTCGCCGGAAGTTGCGTCATTTTTTGACGTTATTTTGCGCCAAAAATGTCGGCGTTCCGGATGTGGCGTCATTTTTGGCGCCAAAAAGCATTTAGGCGCCAAATAATGTGGGCGTCTTATTTGGCGCGAAAAAATATGGGCGTCACTCTTGTCTCCACATTATTTAAGTCTCATTTTTTATTGCTTCTGGTTGCTAGAAGCTTGTTCTTTGGCATTTTTTTCCCATTCCTGAAACTGTCATTTAAGGAATTTGATCAATTTTGCTTTATATATATGTTGTTTTTTCTCTTACATATTGCAAGATGTCTCACGTTGCATCTGAGTCAGAAGATACTACAGGAAAATCGCTGTCAAGTGCTGAATCTACCAAAGCTAAGTGTATCTGCTGTAAACTTTTGGTAGCTATTCCTCCAGCTGTTGTTTGTATTGATTGTCATGACAAACTTGTTAAAGCAGATAATATTTCCTTTAGTAAAGTACCATTGCCTGTTGCAGTTCCTTCAACATCTAAGGTGCAGAATGTTCCTGATAATATAAGAGATTTTGTTTCTGAATCCATAAAGAAGGCTATGTCTGTTATTTCTCCTTCTAGTAAACGTAAAAAATCTTTTAAAACTTCTCTCCCTACAGATGAATTTTTAACTGAACATCATCATTCTGATTCTGATGATTCCTCTGGTTCAGAGGATTCTGTCTCAGAGGTTGATGCTGATAAATCTTCATATTTATTTAAAATGGAATTTATTCGTTCTTTACTTAAAGAAGTACTAATTGCTTTAGAAATAGAGGATTCTGGTCCTCTTGATACTAAATCTAAACGTTTAAATAAGGTTTTTAAAACTCCTGTAGTTATTCCAGAAGTTTTTCCTGTCCCTGATGCTATTTCTGCAGTAATTTCCAAAGAATGGGATAATTTGGGTAATTCATTTTCTCCTTCTAAACGTTTTAAGCAATTATATCCTGTGCCGTCTGACAGATTAGAATTTTGGGACAAGATCCCTAAAGTTGATGGGGCTATTTCTACCCTTGCTAAACGTACTACTATTCCTACGTCAGATGGTACTTCGTTTAAGGATCCTCTAGATAGGAAAATTGAGTCCTTTCTAAGAAAAGCTTATCTGTGTTCAGGTAATCTTCTTAGACCTGCTATATCTTTGGCTGATGTTGCTGCAGCTTCAACTTTTTGGTTGGAAACTTTAGCGCAACAAGTAACACATCGTGATTCTCATGATATTATTATTCTTCTTCAACATGCTAATAATTTTATCTGTGATGCCATTTTTGATATTATCAGAGTTGATGTCAGGTTTATGTCTCTAGCTATTTTAGCTAGAAGAGCTTTATGGCTTAAAACTTGGAATGCTGATATGGCTTCTAAATCAACTTTACTTTCCATTTCTTTCCAGGGTAACAAATTATTTGGTTCTCAGTTGGATTCCATTATTTCAATTGTTACTGGTGGGAAAGGAACTTTTTTACCACAGGATAAAAAATCTAAAGGTAAAAACAGGGCTAATAATCGTTTTCGTTCCTTTCGTTTCAACAAAGAACAAAAGCCTGATCCTTCATCCTCAGGAGCAGTTTCAGTTTGGAGACCATCTCCAGTCTGGAATAAATCCAAGCCAGCTAGAAAGGCAAAGCCTGCTTCTAAGTCCACATGAAGGTGCGGCCCTCATTCCAGCTCAGCTGGTAGGGGGCAGGTTACGTTTTTTCAAGGAAATTTGGATCAATTCTGTTCACAATCTTTGGATTCAGAGCATTGTTTCAGAAGGGTACAGAATTTGTTTCAAGTTGAGACCTCCTGCAAAGAGATTTTTTCTTTCCCGTGTCCCAGTAAATCCAGTAAAAGCTCAAGCATTTCTGAAATGTGTTTCAGATCTAGAGTTGACTGGAGTAATTATGCCAGTTCCAGTTCCGGAACAGGGGATGGGGTTTTATTCAAATCTCTTCATTGTACCAAAGAAGGAGAATTCTTTCAGACCAGTTCTGGATCTAAAAATATTGAATCGTTATGTAAGGATACCAACGTTCAAGATGGTAACTGTAAGGACTATCTTACCTTTTGTTCAGCAAGGGAATTATATGTCCACAATAGATTTACAGGATGCATATCTGCATATTCCGATTCATCCAGATCATTATCAGTTCCTGAGATTCTCGTTTCTGGACAAGCATTACCAGTTTGTGGCTCTGCCGTTTGGCCTAGCTACAGCTCCAAGAATTTTTACAAAGGTTCTCGGTGCCCTGCTGTCTGTAATCAGAGAACAGGGTATTGTGGTATTTCCTTATTTGGACGATATCTTGGTACTTGCTCAGTCTTTACATTTAGCAGAATCTCATACGAATCGACTTGTGTTGTTTCTTCAAGATCATGGTTGGAGGATCAATTTACCAAAAAGTTCTTTGATTCCTCAGACAAGGGTAACCTTTCTGGGTTTCCAGATGGATTCAGTGTCCATGACTCTGTCTTTAACAGACAAGAGACGTCTAAAGTTGATTACAGCTTGTCGAAACCTTCAGTCACAATCATTCCCTTCGGTAGCCTTATGCATGGAAATTCTAGGTCTTATGACTGCTGCATCGGACGCGATCCCCTTTGCTCGTTTTCACATGCGACCTCTTCAGCTCTGTATGCTGAAGCAATGGTGCAAGGATTACATGAAGATATCTCAATTAATATCTTTAAAACCGATTGTTCGACACTCTCTAACATGGTGGACAGATCACCATCGTTTAATTCAGGGGGCTTCTTTTGTGCTTCCGACCTGGACTGTAATTTCAACAGATGCAAGTCTCACAGGTTGGGGAGCTGTGTGGGGATCTCTGACGGCACAAGGAGTTTGGGAATCTCAGGAGGTGAGATTACCGATCAATATTTTGGAACTCCGTGCAATTTTCAGAGCTCTTCAGTTTTGGCCTCTTCTGAAGAGAGAATCGTTCATTTGTTTTCAGACAGACAATGTCACAACTGTGGCATACATCAATCATCAAGGAGGGACTCACAGTCCTCTGGCTATGAAAGAAGTATCTCGAATTTTGGTTTGGGCGGAATCCAGCTCCTGTCTAATCTCTGCGGTTCATATCCCAGGTGTAGACAATTGGGAAGCGGATTATCTCAGTCGCCAAACGTTGCATCCGGGCGAATGGTCTCTTCACCCAGATGTATTTCTTCAGATTGTTCAAATGTGGGAACTTCCAGAAATAGATCTGATGGCGTCCCATCTAAACAAGAAACTTCCCAGGTATCTGTCCAGATCCCGGGATCCTCAGACGGAGGCAGTGGATGCATTATCACTTCCTTGGAAGTATCATCCTGCCTATATCTTTCCGCCTCTAGTTCTTCTTCCGAGAGTAATCTCCAAGATTCTGAAGGAATGCTCGTTTGTTCTGCTGGTAGCTCCGGCATGGCCTCACAGGTTTTGGTATGCAGATCTTGTCCGGATGGCCTCTTGCCAACCGTGGACTCTTCCGTTAAGACCAGACCTTCTGTCACAAGGTCCTTTTTTCCATCAGGATCTGAAATCCTTAAATTTAAAGGTATGGAGATTGAACGCTTGATTCTTGGTCAAAGAGGTTTCTCTGACTCTGTGATTAATACTATGTTACAGGCTCGTAAATCTGTATCTCGAGAGATATATTATAGAGTCTGGAAGACTTATATTTCTTGGTGTCTTTCTCATCATTTTTCCTGGCATTCTTTTAGAATACCGAGAATTTTACAGTTCCTTCAGGATGGTTTAGATAAGGGTTTGTCCGCAAGTTCTTTGAAAGGACAAATCTCTGCTCTTTCTGTTCTTTTTCACAGAAAGATTGCTATTCTTCCTGATATTCATTGTTTTGTACAAGCTTTGGTTCGTATAAAACCTGTCATTAAGTCAATTTCTCCTCCTTGGAGTTTGAATTTGGTTCTGGGAGCTCTTCAAGCTCATCCGTTTGAACCTATGCATTCATTGGACATTAAATTACTTTCTTGGAAAGTTTTGTTCCTTTTGGCCATCTCTTCTGCCAGAAGAGTTTCTGAATTATCTGCTCTTTCTTGTGAGTCTCCTTTTCTGATTTTTCATCAGGATAAGGCGGTGTTGCGAACTTCTTTTGAATTTTTACCTAAAGTTGTGAATTTCAACAACATTAGTAGAGAAATTGTGGTTCCTTCATTATGTCCTAATCCTAAGAATTCTAAGGAGAAATCGTTGCATTCTTTGGATGTTGTTAGAGCTTTGAAATATTATGTTGAAGCTACGAAATCTTTTCGTAAGACTTCTAGTCTATTTGTTATCTTTTCCGGTTCTAGAAAAGGCCAGAAAGCTTCTGCCATTTCTTTGGCATCTTGGTTGAAATCTTTAATTCATCTTGCCTATGTTGAGTCGGGTAAAACTCCGCCTCAGAGAATTACAGCTCATTCTACTAGGTCAGTTTCTACTTCCTGGGCGTTTAGGACTGAAGCTTCGGTTGACCAGATCTGCAAAGCAGCAACTTGGTCCTCTTTGCATACTTTTACTAAATTCTACCATTTTGATGTATTTTCTTCTTTTGAAGCAGTTTTTGGTAGAAAAGTACTTCAGGCAGCGGTTTCAGTTTGAATCTTCTGCTTATGTTTTTCGTTAAACTTTATTTTGGGTGTGGATTATTTTCAGCAGGAATTGGCTGTCTTTATTTTATCCCTCCCTCTCTAGTGACTCTTGTGTGGAAAGATCCACTTCTTGGGTAGTCATTATCCCATACGTCACTAGCTCATGGACTCTTGCTAATTACATGAAAGAAAACATAATTTATGTAAGAACTTACCTGATAAATTCATTTCTTTCATATTAGCAAGAGTCCATGAGGCCCGCCCTTTTTTTGTGGTGGTTATGATTTTGTATAAAGCACAATTATTCCAATTCCTTATTTTTTATGCTTTCGCACTTTTTTATCAACTCACTTCTTGGCTATTCGTTAAACTGAATTGTGGGTGTGGTGAGGGGTGTATTTATAGGCATTTTGAGGTTTGGGAAACTTTGCCCCTCCTGGTAGGTAGGAATGTATATCCCATACGTCACTAGCTCATGGACTCTTGCTAATATGAAAGAAATAAATTTATCAGGTAAGTTCTTACATAAATTATGTTTTTCTTGATTCTAAGTGGCATGTCCTTTGGAGCGCAATGTAATAGTGTGCAAGGTAAGTATGGATCACAGATGCTCTCTTCCAATGCATTGTTTAGAACATAATTATTGCCGGAGATCCAGTCAACCGCAATACGTGCTAAGAAAGAAAGATTATAAAGCCGCAAGTTAGGTAATGCGAATCCTGCAAATATCTTGGCTTGTGTCAATTTATTCAGGGCTATCCTAGGTTTTCTCATTTGCCATATGAAGCTTCTAAGCCAGCTGTTTAGGCTTCGAATGTCCCTATCAAATAGCATTAATGCAGTATTCTGTAATATATACAGCAATTTAGGAAGAAGTACCATTTTGAACAGGGCTATCCGTCCTGATATAGAGAAGGGTAGGTTTTCCCAAGTCCTTAGTTTATCTTTAAATATTGTCAGAATTGGAGGGATGTTGAGGTTATATAGGTCAAGTGGATTCGTAGGTATTACTATACCTAAATACTTAAATGAGTCCTTAACTATTCTAAAGGGGCTGTTCAAGAAGGAGTCTTTGTTTTTTCAAAGACAATAGATCTCTGATTTGTTTACGTTTGTTTTATACCCCGAAAATAACCCAAATTGGTTAATAATTTGTAAGAGCTTGGGTATATTAACTCGAGTATTTGACAGATAAGGATATCGTCCGCGTATAAGGCTAATTTCATCTCCTGTTTACCTATCTTAACACCTTCCAGCTGTGACCTGATCTTAATAGCCAGTGACTCAATAGACAGATTGAAAAGGAGGGGAGAAAGGGGGCAGCCCTGTCTGGTTCCTCTGTTGAGCACAATTTGTGAAGAGACAATGTTATTGACGATTATACTAGTGGAAGGAAGGGTATACAAATTTAAAATAAATTTTAGAAAGTTGCCTTTGAACCCAAATTGACCCAGCGAGGTGAAAAGATGGTCGTGCTGTATAGAATCAAAAGCCTTTTCCGCGTCAATTGCCACAATAGCTAAGTCTGGGGTATGTTCCCCTTCCTCCCTCTCCTCCCTTTCAGCATTAAAAAAGTATTCTGTTATCACTAGGACTTCTCTAATTTTAGCTGAGGAATTCCGTGAATTTAGGAAGCCTGCTTGGTCTTTATGTATGATATTTGGTAATATCACTTGCAATCTTTTGGCCAAGATAGACATAAAGACCTTGTAGTCCACATTTAGTAGAGCTATTGGTCTATATGACTCCCTTTGTGCTGGATCTTTTCCACCTTTAAGAATAAGAGTTGTATAAGATGCTGAGAAGGCTTTCGGTACCGGTTTCCCCTGGGTGTACATAGCATTGTATGCCTTATTGAGGTGGGGCACAATCTCTAACGACAGCATCTTGTAAAATTCACTTGGTAAACCATCGGGCCCTGCAGCCTTATTAGTGGTAAGTTCAGAAATCGCTTTCTCTATTTCCTTCAGCTCTATCGGAGTATTAAGGGTTTCCACTACTTCTGCGGATACTTTGGGGCAGCTAATTTTGGTCTGGATTCTATAATATCCATGGTTACAGGAGGCAAGGGTGCCTTCCTTCCCCAGGATAAGAAGGCGAAACCTAAGGGTTATTTTCGGGGGGGATAAGGCGTAATGCCAACAGCCCACAGCGAAAGCCTACACAACCAAGGGTGCCTGGAAGCCTGCTCAATCTTGGAACAAATCTAAGCAGAACAAGAAGCCTGCCGAGACTAAGTCCGCATGAAGGGGCGGCCCCCGACTGGTTGCAGGGTGTTCAGGACACCTGGGTTCTGAAGGTAGTTGCCCAGGGTTACAGGATAGGGTTCAAGTCCTCTCCGCCCAGGGGCAGATTCCTTCTGTCAAACCGGTCTTCAAGGCCGGAAAAAAGAGAGGCCTTTCTGGGTTGTGTGCGGGATCTCTCTGCTCTAGGTGTTATCGTACCTGTACCCCATGCAGATAGGGGTCTAGGGTATTACTCCAATTTTTTTTGTGGTCCCAAAGAAGGAGGGCACGTTCTGCCCGATTCTGGACCTTAAATGTTTAAACAACTTCATGTCCGTTCCATCGTTCAAAATGGAAACAATCAGATCCATTCTGCCCCTAGTTCAACAGGGGCAGATAATGACCTTTTATAGACTTGAAGGATGCCTACCTTCATGTTCCGATTCCCATGGACCTTTTCAGGTTCCTTAGATTTACTTTTCTGGATCAGCATTTGCAGTTTGTGGCTCTCCCCTTCGATCTGGAGACGGCCCGAGAGTCTTCACAAAGGGTCCTGGGGGCCCTTCTAGCAGTAGCCAGATCCAAGGGCATCGCGGTGGTGCTCTACCTGGACGACATCCTGGTTCAGACGCCGTCATTCCATCTGGCAGAGGCCCACACCAGGGTCGGGTCCTGCTGCAGTTACTTACAGTTAATCACCCGTAAGGGTCTCAAGGCGCTGCTCATTTTATCGACTTCGGAAGGATGAAAGGCTGAGTGGACCTCGCCATGATCGAACCTGCAACCCTTGGGTTGCTACAATGCTCAGCCACAGTGCATTAGCATGCTGAGCTATCTGTCCAGCTTGTGATCATTCCGATCTGTCACAGCCGATATACATGGATGCACGGACTCGGATTTCCCTCACCTGGTGGATCCACCCGGATCACCTGTCCATGGGAACATCCTTCCGGAGACCGTCCTGGGAGATTGTTACCACGGACGCGAGTCTGGTGGGATAGGGAGCTGTTTGGGGTGCCAGGATGGCACAGGGGAAGTGGTCTCGCTTAGAGTCACTTCTTCCAATAAATATTCTGTAGCTTCGAGCGATCTACAATGCTCTGAAGGCGTGGCCTCATCTTGGGGACTTTAGCTTTATCAGGTTCCAGACGGACAATATTACCTCAGTGGCTTACATCAACCACCAGGGGGCACGAGAAGCTCCCTGGCAATGAGGGAGGTGTCTCGTATCCTGGAGTGGGCGGAGACCCACAACTGTTCGCTCTCTGCGATCCACATTCCGGGTGTGGACAACTGGGTAGCGGATTTTCTCAGCAGGCAGACTTTTAATCCGGGGGAATGGTCTCTTCACCCCAAAGTGTTTGTGGAGATCTGTATCAGATGGGGAACGCCGGAGATCGATCTCATGGCGTTAAGGTTGAATTGCAAGCTTCCCCAATACGGATCGAGGTCCAGGGACCCCCAGGCAGAGCTAATGGACACATTGGTGATGCCTTGGGGGTTCGGTCTAGTATACATATTTCCTCCGTTACCGCTTCTTCCTCGTGTAGTGGCTCGTATAAAGCGGGAGAGAGCGTCCTCTATTCTGATTGCTCCTTCGTGGCAGAGGAGGACGTAGTTTGCGGATCTGGTGGAGATGTCATCCTCTCCGCCGTGGAAGTTACCCTGTCGCAGGGATCTGCTGGAGCAGGATCCTTTTCAACATCAAAATCTCGATTTTCTGAGGCTGACTTCGTGGAGATTGAACACTTAGTCTTGGCAAAAAGGGGTTTTTCTGAGAATGTGATTGACACTCTAGTTCAGGCAAGAAAGCCAGTCACTCGACACATCTATCATAAGGTGTGGAGGACTTACTTGTCCTGGTGTGAGAATCATGGCTGCCCTTGGCACAAGGTGAGGGTATCCAGGATTTTGTCCTTTCTCCAAGAGGGTTTGGAGAAGGGTCTCGCCGCTAGTTCCCTAAATAGACAAATTTTGACTTTATCTGTTCTCTTGCATAGGAGACTCGCTCATCTCCCTGGCATCCAATCTTTTGTTCAGGCTCTGTCTCGAATCAGGCCTGTTTTAGGCAGGCTGCTCCCCCTTGGAGCTTAAACTTGGTACTTAAGGTCTTGCAGAGGGTTCCGTTTGAGCCTATGCTTTCTCTTGACATAAAAAAATCTCTCATGGAAGGTTATCTTTCTGTTGGCAATTGCATCAGCACGCAGAGTCTCTTAGCTGGCGGCCTTGCAATATGAGCCCCCTTATCTGGTGTTTCATGTGGATAAGGCTGTTCTTCACACAGGCTTAGGGTTTCTCCCCAAGGTGGTGTCTAACTGTAACATCAATCAGGAGATAGTTATTCCTTTTTTATGTCCTAACCCTTCTTCTCCTAAGGAGAGGTTACTTCATAATCTGGATGTGGTTCGTGCTTTGAAATTCTATCTTCAGGCCCCAAAGGATTTCAGACAATCTAAACCACTTTTCGTTGTATATTCATGGAAGCGCAGGGGTCAGAGGGCTTCTGTTACTTCTTTGTCTTTTTGGCTGAGGCGCTTGATCCGCTTGGCCTATGAGACAGCGGGATATAAGCCCCCTCAGAGGATTACGGCTCATTCCGCTAGAGCGGTAGCTTCATCTTGGGCCTTCAAAAATGAGGCTTCTATGGAGCAGATTTGCAAGGCGGCTACTTGGTCCTCCTTGCATACCTTCACTAAGTTTTACAAATTTGACGTTTTTGCTTCTGCAGAGGCTGTTTTTGGGAGAAAGGTTCTACAGGCTGTGGTGCCCTCAGATTAAGGGTCTGCCTTTTACCCTCTCGGTTTCATTCAGTGTCCTCTAAAAGCTTGGGTATATGTTCCAACAATTAATGAATGAAGCCATGGACTCTCCTCCCCTTTAGATTGAAAACATAAATTATGCTTACCTAATAATTTTATTTCCATCATGGGGAGGAGTGTCCATGGCCCCTGCCCGTATCTCCGACGGGCGAACCCAAATTTAATATATTCTTCTGGCACCATTTATACACTGATATTTATCCTACTGTTCCTTGTTCCCTCAGCAGAATGACTGGGGGATGAGGTGAGTAGGGGAGGTATTTAAGCCTTTGGCTGGGGTGTCGTTACCTCCTCCTGGTGGCCAGGTTCTTAATTCCCACAAGTAATGAATGAAGCTGTGGACTCTCCTCCCCATGATGGAAATAAAATAATCATGTAAGCATAATTTATGTTATTCAGTATGATGTCACTTTAACATACTGGGTAAAATGAATGGCGACATTCCGAATTAATTATCTTTTAAAGGATATCTATTTGTTCTGCACTGTTTGTATATAGCTTTCAACACAAACATAAATAGACTTAAAGGGACAGTTCACCCAAAAATGTTCTATTTAAATTTTCCCCAATGATCCATTTTACCTACTGGAGTGTATGAAATTGTCTACAAGTAGCTCCTTTAGCCCTATTTTGGCCTTTGAAATAGCTGATTTAGCTTGTGGTATCCCAACCTATGCTGAAAGTTTTGCTACTGGAGTCTCAGATATTGAATAGCTATAAGTAAACACAGCCAGCAGAAGAAATGACACTACCATTTCCCATTGTTCTCTCTATGTATTGAGCTTTTTTCCAGACAAATATAAGATAAGGAAGCAAGTGTGTGTACACAAAGTGATAACATAATGAGATCTGATATTACCTGAAGCTCAACCTATTGTAATAAGCTGTGGTTTATAAGCACAAAACCAGCTACTTCATATACACAAATAAATATGAAAATGCAATTTCTCTGCAGCTGGTATAACAAGTCATTGAAAATCCATTAATATAAAAACAATTTTACAGTGTACTGTCCCTTTAAATATGCATAACGATACAGAAGCAGCACAGAACACAAACCAGCATCCTCCCAAAGTCTATAAGGAAATTTGATAATCCTAATACCCTGGAGTATTAAGATGCAGCTCACCTGGCACAAATATCACAATTGTAAACATATCAGATAACATTTAATGGGTTGACTTAGAGAACAGAATACTGTACTCGGTAATAACACACAAGTACTATTCATATCCAAATAGGAAAGCTGATCAGACTGGTTTTCTGAGATCTTAAAGAAAAATCATAAATAATTCAAACTGCACATGAATTCTTTAGATTGAGAAGGGTAAGAGGGTACTAAAACACATTGGTAAACCACTCACAAAGATCTGGTTTAACACATTAAGGGCACAAATAATCCTGGCACTCTGGGGCTGGGAAAATGAAAAACATGCGCAGCAAGTAGCGCTTAATCCATATCAAATACATTAAGACCAAGATTATAAATCAACCACAAAAATGCAATCAGTATAAACTATTGATTTGTAATCTGCAAAAATGCAAACTATATTCAGATATTACTTGTATGTTTGCAATAGTTCACGTGTATTGTGCGCAGAGTAGTATAGTGAGCGATGCAGTATTCAGCTATGGATAACGGATGTGTAATTTGAGGGCCTGCACTAAAATTTTTCATGTAGCATAGCACTCGAGCACAAAGCACAGTTGAGCAGTGGTAGGAACTGGATCTTTATATGGTTTTTTGTTTTTTATTATGATTATATATAAAACAGATTGATGTGTTTATGAACTGTGCTTCATGGATTTAATTAAAACGGATGCACATCATTTCTTCTGACAGTGTGGTTTCTATTTATCTCTGTTGATAGTTTCAGATCACATACATCCCCACAGTCCCTCATTTTGCATGTTTGGAAACTGTCTCATTATCCTTTTCAAGATTTTTCTTTCATTATTCAGATAGAGCATATCAGTTTAAATAACTTTCCAATTTACTTCAATTATCTCATTTGCTTCATTATGTTAGTTTCCTTTGTTGAAAAGCATACCTAGATAGGCTACAGGGAGTTAACTGCTAAATGGTGGCTGTACATATATAAAAAAAATCATTGGTTCGTCTGATGTGTTCAGCTAGCTCCAAGAACTGCATTGCTTGCTTCTTCAACAAATCATACCAAGAGAATGATGGACATTTGATAACAATAAATTGGAAAGTTGTTTAAAATTGTATGTTCCATCTGTATCATGAAAGAAAAAAATTGGGTTTCATGTCCCTTTAAAAGGACAGTTAAGTCCAAAAAAAACTTTCATGTTTTAAATAGGGCATGCAATTTTAAACAACTTCCCAATTTACTTTTATCACCAATTTTGCTTTGTTTTCTTGGTATTCTTAGTTGAAAGCTAAAACTAGGAGGTTCATATGCTAATTTCTTAGACCTTGAAGACTGCCTCTAATCTGAATACATTTTGACCACTAGAGGGCATTAGTTCACATGTTTCATATAGATAACATTGAGCTCATGCACGTAAAGTGACCTAGGACTGAGCACTGATTGGCTAAACTGCATGTCTGTCAAAAGAACTGAAATGAGGGGGCAGTCACCAGAAGCTTAGATACAAGATAATTACAGAGGTAAAACGTGTATTATTATAACTGTGTTGGTTATGCAAAACTCGGGAATGGGTAATAAAGGGATTATCTTTCTTTTTAAACAACAAAAATTCTGGTGTTGACTGTCCCTTTAACTAACCCAGTAGCTGCCACCAGTTTGTCACTATCAAGTCACTCCAGACGAGCCTGTGACTGTTTATTGTTTATTAAAAAAGCACTCTCTGACAAAAAAATCCCTTTTAGGGCTCCATGTACGAAGCAGTGAAAGCTGCTCCGAGCCTTTGCGAGGCAGGTTCTCATGTAAGCCTACTTACCTCTGAGGAGGCGAGGGAAGATCACAGAGAGCTCTCTCGCTCTCAGTGATTGACAGCCCCTTCAGTCTCGCGATTGGTCGCGCAAATGAAGTGTGCGATGAGTGTGTGATAATGCATACAGGCCAGAGGATCAACAGATCCGCTGCCCGTATATAGCGAAGGCGAACGGATAGCTTCGCAAGTTGAGAAACTGTCTTGCCCGCCTGTTAGTACATGGAGCTCTTAATGCCACAGACAGTACTCTAGCTCCACCACCACCCAGGATAATTGAACTAGGTTTCCCCAAACTAATAGATAAAAACCCCAAAACACAGTTTGACAAAAATCTATCTTAAAGCACAGTTCAGTTATATCTGTCTCTTTGGTAACATAGTTCAGCTATTAAGCAAAGGTAATTTATTATGAACTCAAAGACCTATTCCTTTACCAGCATAGATTTCTGTCCCAAGGGGGGGGGGGGTGTAAGAAGTAAAATGACCATCCACAGAATTATCATTGTCTTTCTAAGTGAAAAACAGTTGTCTGTTTTTCACTGAGGTCTGATTTTCAGTCTAGTCCCATTTCAGAAAGAGGGCCTTTTATGGTGGACCATATACCACATGACACATTACTTTTTTACACAGGTATATTTACTTGCAATAACTGTATGTTCTTTCACATCGTGGAACCCTGTAGATCAGTGATCTCAAAGTACCGGCCCCAGGGCCATATGCGGCCCTCAATTTTTTTTCATCTGGCCCTCCCTTGTTTAATAGGTTAACCATTATTTTGGACTGTTAGTTATTTTTTAGGGTTCTAAGAGGTGTAACTAGTTGATATTCTATATAGGTACTCACAAGATAAATATAAAGACAAGTCTTAGCTGTAGACTCCCACAATGCACTACTTGGATAAAAGTCCCTTTTTTACGTTGTTATACAGTTCCAGAATGAGCACATCACTTGGCACTCACAAGATAAATATACACCACTGTGTATATCTATTGTTTGCTACAACACCCAACATGCACTACTACTTGGGTAAATGTCACTTCCAGTTTTTGGTATATCCAGTTCCAGAGCACTTACTCAGTTCAAGCGGCCCCCATGGTAGAAGAACACTTGGCAAGTGGTCCCCAGATACATTTAGTATCATACCCCTACTGTAGATTATTTGGATAAAAAACATGACTTGTCTGACGTATTTGGTCACTCAGTAGCATAAAATAATTAAACTTATGCTGGGATATCCTAGTTTTAAAATTTATGATAGGGGTATGTATTGGGATGACTGGTGTGTGTTAAGCCAATCCAAACAGTTTTTTTCTATAGACTTTGGTCCAGATTACAAGTGGAGCACTATTTAACGCTCCCAATTGAACGTTAACTCCTCTAGAAGTAAGCTTTTTGCGGGCAGGAGCTGTCCGTCTCCTCCATCGGAAGAGACCGGGGAGGTTAAAATTCTCCCCTAAGAAGTGGAGAACAGGGCAGGGAAGCAGCAGTCTGATAACTGCTGCTTGATAAATCCTGACTGCAGGATCACACAAGGGCAGAGAAGGGCTGGATAAACCGAGCCCTTAAATTGATGCCAAGGAGCAATTAAATCTGAATTTTCCGTTGATGGGATACAAAAAATGTTTGGTTGATTCAGAAAGAGCATGTGATTTTAAACAATTTTCTTCTATTATCAATTTTTCTTTCTTATCTTGGTATCTTTTGTTAAAAAGCGCCTGAGCATTTTTAGAGCACTATTTAGCAGCAGTTTTGCAATTGTTATCCATTTACAAGAACACTAGATGTCCTGCCATGTAGTGTTCCAGATGACTACCTAGGTATCTATTCAACAAAGAATATCATGGGAACTAAGCAAATTTGATAATAGAAGTAAATGAGAATAAAAAAAGAAAATGTTTGGGTTTCATATTCCTTTAAGAGTTTCTAAGTCATACATCGGATTTTCCTAAACTGCTAATAATGATTTTCTGAATTAGTACTGCAGTCCTGTATTTTGAAACTAAATGCACAAGCAATAATTCTACTCACCTTTTGCAGAGCTTACCATGCGCTGTATTATGCACATTGCCTGTTTACACTGCCAAGCTGCAGACCATCCAGTAGGCTAAAGTGATACAATAAAAATATGTAATTAAAACCAATTAAAAATATACAGTTCTGTATAACTTTCCTTAGGTTTGACGTCCTATAAAAACTTTCCTCATTCACAGCAGGCCTATAAATATATACCGGTGTATATATATATAGCCATAGACTGAGTCTGTTTTAAAAAAATCTTAGCGGCATTCTATTTCCGAAAGCTTTGATATTAGACTCTGCCACTTCCCTATGAAATTAGAACATCGGACTCCGACATAATTTTAGTTGCTTGTCTTGAACCATAACCATTCTGGATACCATTTATAGCGTATATATACATTTATAATTTGCCCAGTGCACATATATCTGTCAACATATTAAGGCCCTTGACAGATTTTAACTGGGGGGGGGGGGGTACCACCATCCTTTAAAGGGACAGTAAACACCTTGAGATTTGTATATAAAATGTTTAGTTATGCATAAACAATATTGCAATATATTTTCATTATTTATTTTGTCAAATGTTCATGTAACTTAGCTCTGAAAATATAGCAAATTCTAATTCTCAGAGCTTGAAAATGCACCCTGCTGAATTCTCAAAGCTAAGTCACCTACATAGCTGTCCTTAAAGGGATATTAAATCCAATTTTCTTTCTTTCATGATTCTGATAGAGCAGGCAATTTTAATCAACTTTCTAATTTACTCCTATTATCAATTTTCTTTGTTCTCGTTGTATCTTTATTTGAAAAAGCAGGAATGTAAGCCTAGGAGCTGGCCCATTTTTGGTTCAGCACCCTGGGTAGTGCTTGCTGATTGGTGGCTACATTTAGCTACTGATCAGCAAGAACTACCCAGGTGCTGAACTTAAAATGGGGCAGCTCCTAAGCTTACATTCCTGCTTTACAAACAAAGATACCAAGAGAATGAAGAAAAAATGTTAATTGGAGTAAATTATACAGTTGCTTAAAGTTGCATGCTCTTTTTTTTAAATTTATTTATAATTTTTTTTATTATTAATTTCACATGAATACAAAAAAATAAGATATTTCACCTATTACCTATTTATGACTTATAGGTGTGCCTTCACAATATCGATACAGTTGTTCTTCTCACATTTATATAAACAATGTGATGGGTAACTTTAACAAAAGCAAATATCAGCAAAGAAGAAAACTTATTTCAGATGTCCATCACAAAAAAAACACACAAAAAACAAGTATTTTACTTATCAAGTCAAACATAGGAAGTTAATTTTCCAATTTTTTTTTTTATGAAGCCTCTACCCATCAATCATATATGTTGTTACCGACTAACATTTGAAAGAAGGACTTTCTTTTCATGTCATCTATTCTCAGGTAGAGAGGGTCTGTTTATTGTATTTAGAAATACGTTTTGATTGTCAACACAGCTAAGTCTTTTCATATCTGTATAGTAGAATTAGTATTTAGTTCTAAAAAGAGGAGTGTTAATGCTAGAGGACAAAATGATTTTGATATGCTAATCAAGTCAACCTAAATACGTTTTCATAATTCTGTAAGAGCCTCTAGCCTTGAGTTTTCTTTGTAGACAAACAAAAAACAAAAGAGAAAAAGAAGAGGAGGAAAAAAAGAAAAAGGAGGTTTCCTCCCCCTTCCTCCTCTCTCCTCCTTTAATATAGGTGCTGTCTCCAGTATGCAGGATATTTATCCATTAATATTAGTTGGAGGAAGATTGGTGACTTACAAAGGTAACCTAGGAGTTGTAATTGGGCCTCCCTTGGCTGATCAAGGATTACTGTATCTTATTTTACCATTAACCTTAACTTTTTCTCTTTGAAAATCAAAGGGTCATGTTGATCCAATATCATTTGATATCTTATATTATGAACAAAGGAAGCAATGGTAGGGGCACACTTGTCTTTCCAGCCTCTTAATATCATTTGTCTGGTTAAGAGTATTGCAGTAATAATCAATGGTTTATTCTGTATCTTATCCTCTAGAGATAAAAAATGCCTGCAATATTTCCTCTATTGTAATCTCTTGATTTATTAAAGGGACATAAAACCCAATTTTTTTCTTTCACGATTCCGGTAGAGTAGGTAATTTTAAACAACTTTCTAATTTACCTTGAGAAAGGTCTGCTAAAGACCGAAACGCGTCGACTTACTGGTGCGCACATTTCATTATACCTTTGAGTATATTTAGCTGTTGCTTTATATATGTTTTCTCTGTTTTTTTGCAGGTTTTTACTATTATTTTGAATGTTGATGTGTATGTTTTTTCATTCTTTTTGATTTTTTACCTTTCACCTCCACACCATTTTTTACATTTTTGTATCATTATTCCACATTTGGATTGTTTTTACTACACATCCCTGATTAATTGGATTTATCTTTGGGTCACTCATTTTGGACTATTTTTTGGATTATTGTTTGGATCAATTTTTAAATCACGGCCATTACTATTTGGAACACTAAGAATCCTTTTTTCAACTTGGGACTTTACACACCACACTGACATTGGTTTTCAATGGATATTATCACTTTGGATTTTTGTTTCTAGAACTCACCCACTTGTGGGTATTTGGACCTACTTTTTACTTTGAACATTGATAGTATTTAATTGATCTGCTTAGACTTGACGTGTAACACTCAATCACACCATTGATTTTAAAGTTTTTATTGTTTACTGCACAAACTGTTTTTTATTGTATACTGATATGTTTTAACCGGTTATAAACTCTCACATGGATCCATGAGTTTTTTAGATGATTGTAAGACAGTAATTTTTTATGCTTAATTTTTTATGTCTGATTTTTATGTTTAATTAAATGATTCTGTAATTATAAAACTGTGGTCCTAACCTATTCAGCTTTTTAGCGCTCTCTTACACACCCCAATTTATACTGCTTTTCTTTTGATAGTCCGCTAGGGGACTTTATGTAAGCGAGTTTTAGGAGAAGTACTAGCGCTCAGGTCACTCTCTCTTTTCTGATTTATTTAAGAAGATAGTATTGTTATCTCAGAATATTTTCATTTTAGCAGGATAAATCATAGTTGCTTGGTAGCCTGCATTGATCAGCTTTGTACACCAGGGAGCCATTACTTTCCGTTTATTTAGGGTCTCAGCTGAATAGTCTTGGAATAATATAATAGGTTCCTTGTTTATTACAACTGTGTCTTTTTTTCCTATAGTATTGCAGGATTCTTTGTTTATCCTGGAAGTTTAAAAATTTTATTAAAATTGGACTTTTTAACTTTGTAGTGTTATCATTTTTGATAATGGTTCCTAGTCTGTGTACTCTTTCTATTAACATCGTAGTGTTTGTGGGTGGTTTGTCAAGAATTTGTGGTAGTGTGTAAGATGCAAATTTCATGAGATCGGTAAATTCCGATGTCTCTGGTGGTCCCACTATTTTGAGGTTGTTCTTCCGCGACCTGTCTTCTAAGTCATCTAAGCGGGGTTGTACTGTCACTATAGTTTTTACTTGTGCATTAAGTGTCTTTTGTTGGGAGTGTTGAGCATCCTCCAGATCGGAGATTCTATTTTCTATCTCTGTTAGTCTATTTGATACCATTTTAAGCTTGCTTTCTAGCACTGCTAATTCTGTTTTGATGCCCTCGAACTGGGGCAAACAAATATCCAATATTTGTTTTATCAGATTGTTGGTATCAATAAGATTATTAGGGCTGGATATATGATCCACAGAACCTGATTCTGAACTACTAATGCTAGTCCTAGTCTCTTTATCTTTCACTTTAGGAGGCATTGTATGTGAATCAGTTTTTCCAATCCCCAAAAACGTGTCCATAAAAAATGAACTTTAGAAAGAAAAAAAAAAAAAAAAAGGTGAGGGGTGTTACAGATGTGTACCACTACAAAGGAGAAAGGGTGCAAAGTGATAATTATTAGTGTTAGACAGTTAGTGAAATTCCTCAAAGTAGGTTGTCAGTGAAAAATGCTACTGTGTTTAATAATTGTGCAAAAACTGAGAAGGAAAAAAAAAAAGATGAGTGGATGTAAGGCAATAGGAAACTGTGTACTGTGTTTTACTGGGTCCTCTGTGTGAGGAGTGTATAGGGGTTTAGAGCTGTGAACTGTGTTTTACAAAGTCCTCTGTGTGATGAGTGTATATATAAATAACAACAACAAAAAAACAAAAAAAAACTTGGGGTTGGTCTGTTCACAGTATATTTTCCAACAACTGATGCTCTAAGATCAGCTCAGTGGGCACATTTATATTTTAACAAAACATAGTACTAATAATAGTGACCTCCGTTTGCAAGGGGTAGACTGCGTCTGCATTCCACGTGGCCCTGTATCTAATTTATACAACAGTTTTCATAGATGTTTCACATAGTATATGGAAACCATTTTGAGCAATTCTCTGTCTATGTAGAAAAATAGAGTTGCAGTGTATACAATATATTAGAGCACAAAGGGGTTAGCTACCAGACCAAACGGCCATTAGGCTGTACCCAACACTTCCCCACTCTGTAACCAAGCAATAGCAAATTATGCCCTATAATAGTAGCAAGGGAGTATAAGCAGTCTGAAATAAAATTTTACATCTGACCTGTTGTACTTTCCCTTTGATGAATTTAACACCAGTATATAATCGCTGTCAGGCAGCAGGGTGGTTTATAGGGGCTGCATATATATTGCTGATCCTCTCTGGAGCTACACACTTATTTATACAGATGCTGACCTAGTATAATATAGCATGGCACAAACATCTGGGCACTATATAAAACAGAATATCTATACTTTTGCTTCTGTCTTGTTATGTGCTCCCTTACTAAATTTCTGTACATTGTTCAATTCTTATAAGCCCAGAAAAGACAGAATAACACACCCTTTCTCTGTTATAATATGGTAGGCTGTTTCACTGGAAGAGGGAATCTCCTAGCTGCATTTGTATAGTCTAGGCACCCAAACCTGTACTTAGCTTGAGTTAACCATTTTTGTTTGGTATCTATAACATGTAAACTGCAGCAAGCAAAATGCCATCACAGTAAAATATGCAATGGTAGTCGTTCATCATATTACAGTCTCCACATACACTGGAGTATTGACTTTACATTTGCTCTACCAATAAGCATTTGTTTGAGAGGGGCTCAATTAGTAACATATCTATGGCGCAAACAGAGCCCAGCTTTTTCTTATGAGTAAAGAAGAGAAAAGTTACAGGTTGAGATCTGTTGTGACTGTGACCATAAGAAATAGCCGTCCTCTGAATTGATAAAGGTGTCTTATCATAGGCTAGTATTCACAGTACCGTTCTTTAAAACTTTATACATGTTACGTGTCCAAACACAGAGTCCAGTACTTCTTTATAATGACTCCGATGTTACGTGGGAAAGGACCTAGATATTTATAATGCCTTATGGAGCCAATGCTAACTCAGGTTAGCCTTTAAGGATTATTTTCCTTGTAATCTCCTTTAGCAAGTGTCTGTTTTGGACCTATAATCACTCTTTTTTTCGCAAGCGTACACTTAAATGTACAAATATACAAAACACTTATCTTAGTGCAGGATTTGTTAACGTTGAAGCCGTTATTCTGTCTCCATCGGCACTTTGGAGGTAGATTTTCTTTATAAATATCCTGGTTTTGTAATCCAGTCTAATCAATAGACCTTCTATATGTCGAATCCCTCCTACCCCAGGACAAGCACTGACATAGTTCAGGATATCAAGCCAACTCTAACTGTCCAAGTATAACAGCCGATTTCCCCGAAGCACAATCTCCTATCCCCGTGAGGTTGGCAGTAGAAGGGGACGCTGTTAGCTGCCTCCTCCACTCCACAGCTGTCGGGAGTCCTGGGAGTGTGATTTCCGCTGTTCCTTTACCTTTTCTGAAGGATTATAACCTTCCTCCGCTCCTAAGTGCCGATATTGTACCTCTGTTGGCTCTAGCCAGTGAGCCCGTGTGGCTAAGTTAACTTCCGGAAATCCAGGCAGCAATTTCTAGGCGAGAGTTTTCTCCTCCACCTTCTTTGCTGTCTTGGCCAGGGGTGCCGAATTTCTTTAGCACACCAGCGACCGTGGGATCTTGGAGAGACGGGTGTGTTGATGGAATACCTGGGATGCCAATTTTGCGCGTCTGCTTAGGTCCCTCCCTCAAACGGATGATGAATCTTAAAGTTGCATGCTCTATCTGAATCATGAAAGAAAAAAATTGTGTTTCATATCCCTTTAACCCCTTAACGACCGAGGACGTGCCAGGCACGTCCTACAAAAAGGGGTTGTTAAGGACCAAGGATCGCTTCCAGACAGGCATCACTGCAATACCCTTTTTTGGCCACCGATGCAGAGAGAGCCACTCTGTGGCCCTCTCTGCATCGGCCAGCAATGGTGCTGATCGTTTGTGGGTGGGAGCCATAGCAGGGAGGCAGGTGGGTGGCCCATCGCTGGTCCACTTCCTATCAGGCAGGATGATGGTGCCGGTATCAGGGGGCGGGTGGGACGGGGACCGCTAAATTACAGAAAAGTGTAAGGGATGAGGGGGGAATAAATGTTTGGAAAGGGATCTGGGAGGGGGGTAGGGCTTTGAAGGGGAGCAACTAAACTACAGAAAATTGGGGTTTTATTTATTTACAAAAAAATTATTTATTTTTTTGAACAAACTGGGTACTGGCAGACAGCTGCCAGTACCCAAGATGGTGGCAACTAGGTAGAGGGGGGAGGGTTAGAGAGCTGTTGGGGGGGGGTCAGGGAGGTTGGGGGCTAAGGGGGGATCCAACACTGCAGAATAACTATAAAAAAAAAAGCCTTTTATTTTATTACTGGCAGACTTTCTGCCAGTACTTAAGATGGTGGCGACAATTGTGAGGTTTCGGAGGGAAGAAAGCTGTTTGAGGCGGGTCAGGGAGGGTTTAGGGGGTGGGATGTTTCAGGTGGGAGGCTGATCCCTACACTAAAGCTAAAAGTAACCCTACAAGCTACCTAATTAACTCCTTCACTGCTGGGCATAATACAAGTGTGGTGCGCAGCAGCATTTAGCGGCCTTCTAATTACCAAAAAGCAATGCCAAAGCCATATATGTCTGCTATTTCTGAACAGAGGGGATCCCAGAGAAGCATTTACAATCATTTGTGCCATAATTGCACAAGCTGTTTGTAAAGAATTTCAGTTAGAAACCTAAAGTTTGTGAAAAAGTCAATGATTTTTTTATTTGATCGCATTTGGCGGTGAAATTGTGGCATGAAATATACCAAGATGGGCCTTGATCAATCAATACTTTGGGTTGTCTACTAAAAAAAATATATACATGTGAAGGGTTATTCAGGGATTCCTGACAGATATCAGTGTTACAATGTAACTATCGCTAATTTTGAAAAAAAAATTGTTTGGAAACAGCAAAGTGCTACTTGTATTTATTGCCCTATAACTTGCAAAAAAAGCAAAGAACATGTAAACATTGGGTATTTATAAACTCAGGACAAAATTTGGAAACTATTTAGTATGGTTGTTTTTTGGTGGTTGTAGATGTGTAACAGATTTTGGGGCTCAAATTTAAAAAAAGTTGTGTTTTTTTTTTCTTTCATTTTTTCATCATATTTTATAAAACAAAAAATATAGTAAAATATATGATATGATGAAAATAATGGTATAGAAAGTCCACTTAAAGGGAGAAAAAGGGTATATAATATGTGTGGGTACAGTAAATGAGTAAGAGGAAAATTACAGCTAAACACAAATACCGCAGAAATATAAAAATAGCCCTGGTCCCCAACGGTACGAAAATTGAAAATCGGCCTGGTCACTAAGGGGTTAATTGGTTCTATCAGACAACAACTTCAAAGCAGTTTACTTTATGCTAGCTTTATGTCCATGGTTAACCTGATTGTCTGTGGACTAAATCTCAGAATGGCTCCTCCAAATAAGGCAAATGGTGTGTGGCGTTTGGCTATTAAAAACTAATTGCAGTAAAAGGGATGTTGAAATGTTTCAAAAATGTAAAGACTTTACTGATATATTATTCTATAGCAACAAAACAGAAATGTCTTGTAATTACAAGTTGTTTACTGCCCCTTTAATGTATACTGCCCCTTTAATGTATGCTTTTTTCATTCTCTCTTTTATAAAATGTTGTATTTTAACAGTTTGTCTTTATTATTGGCCCCCACTGTGGGTTATCATCTGTGTTATGCTGATCAGCTACTGCAGCTAAACCAAACCCCTCAGTATTTTGCCTTGGAAGATGCTTAGACGCATTACATTCTGGGCTTCTGTACAATGTGGGCAACACAGGAATGTGGTTTAGGCAGCTCGGGATGGGTCTTTGTTGGTGTTTGGGCAGAGCTTATGCAACCTGAGTGTGGTTTAGGTATACTAGCAGCGTTGCTCATACAAAGCTGTGAGACACACTGGTCACTGATTGCCTTTGAAAGTTGGCAGGAGCCGGACACTGAACAATTTTATTTTCTGGCAGCTGCATGAGCAACCAGGCTGCGATTGCACTATATTAGAAAGCACGAGAAAAGCATGAACAGCCTTCAAATGCCAGATTTCTACATTTCAATGTAAGGCAGCAGACAACACCAGCCAGGAATTTTATAGCTCCTGGTATGTGCAATTTATTAGTACAGTGACAATAAAATAACATTTTCCATTTTTATGATTCTTGTACCATGTGGCCATTTTTTTTAACTTTTTTTCCCTCAGTGTAATTCTAATTCATGTTATCCTTTTTGAAAAGGAGTTTAAGAAATAATATTATGGTCAATAAATATAAGTTGTTTTTAGTTGTTTTTGCACACATGAATTAAAACAGCCAGGTGTGGAAATCTTGGGAATTTCCCAGTGCCTAGTGCAGCACAAAGACTAAATGTAGACCTGCCCATACTAGAATAAATGTTTTCGCATAATGGTTGGTCATTTTTAAGGTATAATTCCTTAAAATGAAAAAATATATAATTAAGGAGTATAATTAAAGGGATAGTCTAGTCCAAAATAAACTTTCATGATTCAGATAGGGCATGTAATTTTAAACAACTTTTCTTCATAAATGGAAAGAGTCCACAGCTGCATTCATTACTTTTGGGAAATTCAGAACCTGGCCACCAGGAGGAGGCAAAGACACCCCAGCCAAATGCTTAAATACCCCTCCCACTTTCCTCATCCCCCAGTCATTCTTTGCCTTTCGTCCGAGGAGGTTGGCAGAGAAGTGTCAGAAGTTTTAGATTAGTCACTTATGGAGGGTAGTACTCTTCAGCATGGGACTGGAGTTTTAAGTAGTCCTGTCAGCCTCTCAGTGAAAGCATGGATGAAAGTTAGAGTCCGGAGATGCAGGGACAGTCTTTCTACAAAACCATCCCGACTCATATTAACAGCTCCACAAGCAATTGGCGTTGACGAGTTTCGCTGCCTGCTTTCTTCTCTCAAATCCATGGCAGAAGAGATGCAACTATCTGTCATACTTGAAGTGCCATGTTCCTGTTCCAAGACGTAGATTCCGGTAAGATTGTTTCATTTTACTTTCTTTATGAAATGTACTGTATTACAGATGTTTTTCCAAGGCGCTTCCGCCTTGCGGGACTAACTTATAACACAGGGTCTCAGTGAGGCTCCTTTTGTATCTTGGAATCAAGGGTTAATATCTCCTGAGGGGGGTTATTGAACAGGGTTTTTTAATCATGTTTGTTATATGATTCAACTTGCTTATGTGTAGTGTTATTTTGGCTCATGGCTTGTGGAACGTAACATCTTTTGGAAAGTGGCGCAACCTTATGGTCGGGAGCGCTTTTTTGGACTATACGGTTCACCTGGAGACCAGGCGTGGTCATGTTTTTGGGCTACATTTCCGCATTCCTAACCATGTGGCGACGGAGAAATTCTGGTCTGCTGGTGCATGGTTCATAGGAGGTGGTTAGTGCCCCAGCCATTGTGGGTGTCTGGTGCCGTTTCGATATTTTAGTCCACTCTTTTGTATTCAATATCCTAGTTATGGAGGAGTCTGATATTGTAGAGATGGACGTCTCTGTTTCAGATTTTACTCCTTGCGCAGAATGCGTATTGCCCCGAATGATACAAGCCTATCAGTTATGTTCTGAATGCCGTATTAGAGTGCTCAATTCCTCGGGATCGGGGAATCAAGGGGGCCGCTGAGCCATCCACCTCTGGGGCTTCTGCCCTCCGAGTGGCGAGTTCCCTTCCACCATCTCTTACTACGCATACAGGTAACCCAGACTTTGCTTATCCTTCTGAGGAAGGTGTCTTGTTCCCACCGGGGGTTTCTGCACGATGTCACATGTCCATAATTTTGCCGCTGGCGAATCTGCAACTTCCAGTTAGTTGCTTCAGATATTGTTCGTGTTCCGATATCCGGGTCTCCTCAGGCATGGGAGGCTCAGTCAAGTATATTTTCTGCAGTCTCTAGCAAGGCTTGTGATCTTCTGTGGGTCAGTGTCCATTTTCAAAGTTTTCTTGTCTTCGGACGAAGCAAGTTTTTTGTTGGGTAGGGGTTTCAGGCCTGGTGCTGCCTTTTGTACCCTCCCGTTTTAGCATTCTGTGTCCTCAATAGCTTGGGTATTGTTTTCCCAAAAGTAATGAATGCAGCTGTGGACTCTTTACATTTATGAAGAAAAACATAAATTATGCTTACCTGATCATTTTCTTTTCTTCTCCCCACCCATTTTTTTTCCCTATGGGGTGTTTATTGTTCTTTGGCACCTTTTCACCCTCATATTTCTTCTACTGTTCCTTGTTCCTCGGCAGAATGACTGGGGGATGAGGGAAGTGGGAGGGGTATTTAAGCCTTAGGCTGGGGTGTCTTTGCCTCCTCCTGGTGGCTAGGTTCTGAATTTCCCAAAAGTAATGAATTCAGCTGTGGACTCTTTTCATCTGGAGAAAAGAAAATGATCAGGTAAGCATAATTTATGTTTTTAAATTTACTTTTATCACCAATTTTGCTTTGTTCTCTTGGTATTCTTAGTTTAAAGCTAAACCTAGGAGGTTCATATGCAAACTTCTTAGACCTTGAAGGCCACCTCTTATCTGAATGCATTTTGAGAGTTTTTCACCACTAGAGGGTGTTAGTTCATGTGTGTCATATAGATAACATTGTGCTCACTCACATGAAGTTACCAAGGAGTCAGCACTGATTGGCTAAAATGCAAGTCTGTCAAAAGAGCTGAAACAAGGGGGCAGTTTGCAGAGGCTTAAATACAAGGTAATCACAGAGGTAAAACGTATATTAATATAACTGTTGGTTATGCAAAATTAGGGAATGGGTAATAAAGGGATTATCTATCTTTTAAAACTAAAAGTTCTGGTATAGACTGTCCCTTTAATTGGTACTAGAGTATGCTCACATTGACAGCATCTTAGGTCTTTAGATTTTAGAACCAATAAAACTTAAAATCCCACTGATTACAATAAACAGGCCATCATGGTCCATGAAGCAAATCCCCCTCTTCAATTCCTGGGGTAAAAAAACACATTGTAAATGTTATGAAGACATTTTAGGGCTGTGTGTGTTAAAATATATTTTTCAAAATGACTTTAAAATGCTATTAAACACTAAACAAATAAAGAGCACCTCCCTCTAATTATGGGCACCGCCATTTTGTAATTTAGGCTTCACTGCAGGTATCTGAAAAAGAGTTGCTGCCTATGGCGGCACCCATGACTAGAGGGAGATGGGGAATGCCTCAGTGCTATGCTTATAAAATGTATTTAGTGTTTAATGTCCGTATAAAGAAAGTTAATAAAATGGTGAAGTAGATTAAATTTGCTTATTAAAGGGCCACTAAACCCAAAATCTTTCTTTCATGATTCAGATAGAACATACAAATTTAAACAACATTACAATTTACTTCTATTATTTATTTTGCTTCATTTTTTAGATATCCTTATTTGAAGAAAAAACAATGTGCATGGGTGAGCCAATCACATGAGGCTTCTATGTGCAGCAACCAATCAGCAGCTACTAAGCATATCTAGATATGCTTTTCAGCAAAGATTATCAAGATAATAAAACAAATTAGATAATAGAAGTAAATTAGAAAGATGTTTAAAATTGCATTCTCTTTCTAAATCATGAAAGAAAAAAATGTGGGTTTCATGTTCCTTTAAGTGGTTCACTAACAGTGGCTAAAGGGCTTGACAAGGCTTATGTTTTCTTTGACTGACCTTCATTATTAGTTTGATTTGGTTGATTAGTTAATTCCTCCCCCACTTAGAAGAAACTTTTTGTTTTGGTGCATCAAAGTCACTTTTTTTTTAATAGATGATTTATTGTTTTACAACAATTCTTAAATAAAGCAAAAGATTTCCTGTAGTCCATAAGTATAATACCAAGAAGCACATATATTTAAAAAGGAAATTTAAATTCAGATTAAAGGGCCTCAAAAGCAAAAATTAAATGTTGATCACTAGGATAGAGCATACAGTTATTATTAAATGTAACATTTTCTCATGGTGTCCTTTGTTGAAACACCATGAGAGCATAGTGAGGTAGACTCAGGAGCATGCACGTGACTTGAGCACTATATCTATAAAAGTATTACAGACATTGTTGTGAACACTACTATCATATAGTGCACTGCTCAGTCCACATTCCTGAGCCTCAATATGCTCTAGTAGAAAGCAGATACATTTTAAGAAAGATAATAGGTAAATTTGTTAACAGATGTAAATTGGAACGGTTTTTAAAATTTACAAGCTATCTGAATTATCAATGTTTATTTTGTACTTCCATCTTTAGTGTTTTACATTTAAGGAAGCTCATAACGGCACAAAACAAAACAGACAGAATAATAAAAAATAAAAAAAAAGACAATGGGGCCGATTTATCAAGGCTCGAATGGAGCTGAATGCAGCTGTTCCTGAGCGAACCTTCAGGCTCGCCGTATGCAGGAGTTAAGAAGCAGCGGTCTTAAGAATAGAATATATGTGTGTGAGTTTTGCTGATTGGCTGTTGTTAATCACATGATAAATTAAGCAGGGAAGTTGAAGAAATTTCTAATTTGTCAGGAAAAACTACTGCTCATTTAAAATTTCAGAGTAAGTGCTATTGCATTGTCTCTTAATTATGTAGATGTTGATTACAATGATAGCCAATCTGTACGTTCTCTTGGTAGTTATTTATAACATATAATACAGCAACCTAGACAAGCTCCTGACATTCTTCTATATACTGTATAATTATCCACACAGCCTTACTTTTTCTTAGAAATAAGCTTTAAAAATGGCATCTGGGAAAGCCCACATCAATCAGCTCAAGAGCTTTAGAAATATACCCATGATGAGGTCTGTATGCTAGAGAGCTATCTCAAAAGCTTTCCAAACTATTCCTGAGAATACAATTGTAACTAAACTTTACCCCTTTTTACCTTCAATTATCTATCTATCTATCCTTTCTATTTGATCTTGCTTAGCTAATATAAAGGGATAGCCTAAAACTGTCATCTCCACTACCACCCAAAATATTTACATGACATTTTTTGTTACCCTTTATCTCTAGATCTTGGGGTATTCAAAACAGTTTTCACGCCTCCCTAACAGGTCAGATTTTCAGGATACCTGAACTGGAGCACAGGGGAAATAATCAGAAGATTAGTAACCATGGTTTCTCTTGTTAAGTGTGTTCAGTCCACGGGTCATCCATTACTTATGGGATATATTCTCCTTCCCAACAGGAAGTTGCAAGAGGATCACCCAAGCAGAGCTGCTATATAGCTCCACCCCTCACATGTCATACCCAGTCATTCTCTTGCAAGTCTCAACAAAGGAGGTTGTGAGAGGAGACAGGAGTAACATTCTTCAATCAAAAGTTTATTATTTTAAAATAGCACCGGAGTGTGCTGTTTGTTCTCTCAGGCAGTATTTAGAAGAAGAATCTGCCTGCGTTTTTCTATGATCTTAGCAGACGTAACTAAGATCCACTGGCTGTTCTCGCACATTCTGAGGAGTGGGGTAACTTCAGAGAAGGGAATTAGCATGCGGGGTCCCCCGCAAATGAGGTATGTGCAGTAAAATATTTTCTAGGAATGGAATTGACTATGAAAACACTGCTGTTACCCATATGACGTAAGTACAGCCTTTAATGCAGTAGTAGCGACTGGTATCAGGCTGATAAATGTATGCGCAGTTGAGTTATTTTCTAGGGACTAGAATTTAACTTTAAATACTGTTAGTACTGAAATAAATGTATGAGCCTTAACTGCAGTAGAAGCGACTGGTAGCAGGCTTAGTGATAACTTTGCATAACACTGGAAAGTTGTTTTTTAAAACGTTTACTGGCATGTTATTCGTTTTGTGAGGTACTTTGGTGATAAATCTTTTTGGGCATGATTTTTTTCCACATGGCTAACGTATGCATAGACACCGTTATATCAGGTCTCCCACTGTTGTGATATGAGTGGGAGGGACCTTTTTTTTTAGCGCCTTGATGCGCAGTTAAAATTCTAGCACAGTCTTCCTGCTTCTTCCTCTTTGATCCAGGACGTCTCCAGAGAGCTCAGGGGTCTTCAAAATTCATTTTTGAGGGAGGTAATCAGTCACAGCAGACCTGTGACAGTGTGTTTGACTGTGAGAAAATCTTAAATTGATTATCCGTTTTGGGTATTGAGGGGTTAATCATCCTTTTGCTAATGGGTGCAATCCTCTGCTAATTTCATACATTTACTGTTTAAAATTGGTTACTATAACCGTATTAGTTCATTGTTATTTCAACTGTGACAGTTTTTTTGTGTTTTTAAAAGCACTGCAGCGTTTTTTATTTTGCTTGTAAACTTATTGAAAGAAATTTCCAAGCTTGATAGCTTCATTGCTAGTCTGTTTAAACATGTCTGACACAGATGAATCTGCTTGCTCATTATGTTTAAAGGCCAATGTGGAGCCCAATAGAAATATGTGTACCAATTGTATTGATGTTACTTTAAATAAAAGTCTGTCTTTACCGGTAAAGAAATTATCACCAGACAACGAGGGGGAAGTTATGCCGCCTAACTCTCCTCACGTGTCAGTACCTTCGCCTCCCGCTCAGGAGATGCGTGAGATTGTGGCGCCAAGCACATCAAGGCACTTACAAATCACTTACAAGATATGGCTAATGTTATGAAAGAAGTATTATCTAATTTGCCTGAGTTAAGAGGCAAGCGTGATAGCTCTGGGTTAAGGACAGAGCGCGCTGATGAATATGAGGGCCATGTCTGACACTGCGTCCACAATTTGCAGAAACATTGAGGACGGAGAGCTTCCATTCTGTGGGTGACGGATCTGATCCAGGGAGACCAGATTCAGGAAATATCAAATTTTAAATTTAAGCTTGAGAACCAGCCTGTATTATAGGGGAGGTATTAGCGGCTCTGAATGATTGCGACACGGTTGCAATCCAGAGAATTATGTAGGCTGGATAAATACTATTGCGGTACCGGTGTGTACATGACGTTTTTCCTATACCTAAAAGGCTTACAGAGATTATTAACAAGGAGTGGGTATAAACCCGGTGTGCCTTTTTCCCCTCCTCGATATTTAGAACAATGTTCCCAATAGACGCCACCACACCGAGACTTATGTGCAGACGGTCCTAAGGTGGAGGGAGCCGTTTCTACCTTTAGCCAAGCGTACCACTATTCCGGTGGAGGATAGTTGTGCTTTCTCAGATCCAATGGATAAAAAATTAGAAGGTTAACTTAAGAAAATGTTTGTTCAACAAGGTTTTATATTACAGCCCCTTGCATGCATTGCGCCCGTCACTGCTGCAGCGGCTCTTTCTGGTTTGAGTCTCTGGAAGAGGCTATTCGCATAGCACCATTGGATGAGCCTTTGAACAAGCTTAAAGCCTTAAGCTAGCTAATGCATTTGTTTCGGAGTGCCGTTGTGCATTTAACCAAACTAACGGCTAAGAACTCCGGATTCGCCATTCAGAGGCGCCAGAGCGCTAAGGCTTAAATCCTAGTCAGCAGATGTAACTTCTAAATCTAAATTGCTTAATATTCCTTTCAAAGGGCAAACCTTATTCGGGCCCGGCTTGAAGGAGATTAATTGCTGACATTACTGGAGGTAAGGGTCACACCCTTCCTCAGGACAGGGCCAAATCAAAGGCCAAACAGTCTAGTTTTCGTGCCTTTCGTAATTTCAAGGCAGGAGCAGCATCAACTTCCTCCGCTCCAATACAGGAAGGAACTGCTGCTCGTTACAGACAGGGTTGGAAAAGCAACCAGTCCTGGAACAAGGGCAAGCAGGCCAGAAAGCCTACTTCTGCCCCTAAGACAGCATGAAGAGAGGGCCCCCTATCCGGAAACGGATCTAGTGGGGGGCAGACTTTCTCTCTTCGCCCAGGCTTGGGCAAGAGATGTCCAGGATCCCTGGGCGTTGGAGATTATATCTCAGGGATACCTTCTGGACTTCAAAGCTTCTCCTCCACAAGGGAGATTTCATCTTTCAAGGTTATCGGCAAACCAAATAAAGAAAGAGGCTTTTCTTCACTGTGTACAAGACCTCCTAGTAATGGGGGTGATCCACCCAGTTCCGTGGACGGAACAAGGGCAAGGATTTTACTCAAATCTGTTTGTGGTTCCCAAGAAAGAGGGAACCTTCAGACCAATCTTGGACCTAAAAATCTTAAACAAATTCCTAAGAGTTCCATCATTCAAAATGGAGACTATTCGAACCATCCTACCCATGATCCAAGAGGGTCAGTATATGACCACAGTGGACTTAAAGGATGCCTACCTTCACATACCGATTCACAAAGATCATTATCGGTACCTAAGGTTTGCCTTTCTAGACAGGCATTTCCAGTTTGTAGCTCTTCCCTTCGGGTTAGCTACGGCCCAGAGAATTTTTACAAAGGTTCTGGGCTCGCTTCTGGCGGTACTAAGACCGCGAGGCATAGCGGTGGCTCCGTACTTAGACGACATTCTGATACAAGCGTCAAGTTTTCAAAATGCAAAGTCTCATACAGAGATAGTTCTAGCATTTCTGAGGTCGCATGGGTGGAAAGTGAACATGGAAAAGAGTTCTCTGTTACCACTCACAAGGGTTCCCTTTCTAGGGACTCTTATAGATTCTGTAGAGATGAAGATTTACCTGATGGAGTCCAGGTTATCAAAAATCCTCAATGCTTGCCGTGTCCTTCATTCCATTCCAAGCCCATCAGTAGCTCAGTGCATGGAAGTAATCGGCTTAATGGTCGCGGCAATGGACATAGTGCCATTTGCGCGCCTGCATCTCAGACCGCTGCAATTATGCATGCTGAGTCAGTGGAATGGGGATTACTCAGATCTGTCCCCTTTACTAAATCTGGACCAGGAGACCAGAGATTCTCTTCTCTGGTGGTTGTCTCGGATTCATCTGTCCAAGGGAATGACTTTTCGCAGACCAGATTGGACGATTGTAACAACAGATGCCAGCCTTCTAGGCTGGGGCGCAGTCTGGAATTCCCTGAAGGCTCAGGGATCATGGACTCAGGAGGAGAAACTCCTTCCAATAAACATTCTGGAATTAAGAGCGATATTCAATGCTCTTCTAGCTTGGCCTCAGTTAGCAACACTGAGGTTCATCAGATTTCAGTCGGACAACATCACGACTGTGGCTTACATCAATCATCAAGGGGGAACCAGGAGTTCCCCTAATGATGTTAGGAAGTCTCAAAGATAATTCGCTGGGCAGAGTCTCACTCTTGCCATCTGTCAGCGATCTACATCCCAGGCGTTGGAGAACTGGGAGGCGGACTTTCTAAGCCGCCAGACCTTTCACCCCCGGGGAGTGGGAACTTCACCCGGAGGTATTTGCTCAACTGATTCTTCGTTGGGGCGAACCGAACTGGATCTCATGGCTTCTCGCCAGAACGCCAAGCTTCCTTGTTACGGATCCAGATCCAGGGACCCAGAGACGGTGCTGGAAGATGCACTAGCAGCCCCCTTGGGCTTTCACATGGCTTATGTGTTCCCACCGTTTCCATTGCTGCCTCGGTCTGATTGCCAGGATCAAACAGGAGAGAGCATCTGTGATTCTGATCGCGCCTGCGTGGCCACGCAGGACCTGGTATGCAGACCTAATGGACATGTCGTCCTGTCCACCATGGTCTCTGCCTCTGAGGCAGGACCTTCTACTTCAGGGTCCTTTCAACCATCCAGCCTAATTTTCTCTTAGGCTGACTTGCATGGAGATTGAACGCTTGATTCTATCAAAGCGTGGTTTCTCGATCGGTTATTGATACATTGATACAGGCTCGGAAACCGGTTACCAGAAAAATTTACCATAAGATATGGCGTAAATATTTACCTTGGTGTGAATCCAAGAGTTACTCATAGGAGTAAGGTTAGGATTCCTAGGATATTGTCTTTTCTACAAGAGGGTTTAGAAAAGGGTTTATCCACTAGTTCGTTTAAAGGGACCGATTTCTGCTCTGTCTATTCTTTTTCACAAACGTCTGGCAGAGAACCCAGACGTCCAGGCTTTTTGTCAGGCTTTGGCTAGGATTAAGCCTGTGTTTAAAACTGTTGCTCCCCCGTGGAGCTTAAACTTGGTTCTTAAAGTTTTCAGGGTGTTCCGTTTGAACCCCTTCATTCCATTGACATTAAGCTTTTATCTTGGAAAGTTCTGTTTTGATGGCTATTTCCTTTGGCCTCGAAGAGTCTCTGAGTTATCTGCCTACATTGCGATTCTCCTATCTGATTTTTCATTCAGACAAGGTAGTTCTGCATACTAAACCTGGGTTTTTACCTAGGTTGTTTCTACTAGGAATATCAATCAGGAGATTGTTGTTCCATCATTATGTCCTAACCCTTCTTCAAAGAAGAAAACGTCTTTTGCATAATCTGGACGTAGTCCGTGCCCTGAAGTTCTACTTACAGGCAACTAAGGATTTTCGGCAAACTTCTTCTCTGTTTGTCGTTTATTCTGGACAGAGGAGAGGTCAAAAAGGCTTCGGGCCACTCTCTCTCTTTTTTGGCTTCGTAGCGTAATACGTTTAGCCTATGAGACAGCTGGACAGCAGCCCCCTGAAAGAATTACAGCTCATTCCACTAGAGCTGTGGCTTCCACCTGGGCCTTTAAGAACAGATTTGCAAGGCTGCAACTTGGTCTTCACTTCATACCTTTTCAAATTTTACAAATTTGACACTTTTGCTTCTTCGGAGGCTGTTTTTTGGGAGAAAGGTTCGACAGGCAGTGGTTCCTTCTGTTTAAAGTTCCTGCCTTGTCCCTCCCATCATCCGTGAACTTTAGCTTTGGTATTGGTATCCCATAAGTAATGGATGACCCGTGGACTGAACACACTTAACAAAAGAAAACATAATTTATGCTTACCTGATAAATTTATTTCTCTTGTAGTGTGTTCAGTCCACGGGCCCGCCCTGTCTTTTTTGAGGCAGTTTCTAAATTTTAATTAAAACTCCAGTCACCACTGCACCTTATAGTTTCTCCTTTCTCGTCTTGTTTCGGTCGAATGACTGGATATGACATGTGAGGGGTGAAGCTATATAGCAGCTCTGCTTGGGTGATCCTCTTGCAACTTCCTGTTTGGAAGGAGAATATATCCCATAAGTATGGATGACCCCGTGGACTGAACACACTACAAGAGAAATAAATTTATCAGGTAAGCATAAATTATGTTTTTTTCTGCCTGCTTTCACCCTAGAGTAATCCAGAAAAGCTGGTCTTTTTAATGACAGGTTTTTAAAACCCCTGTTCTAGATAAGGGGCCGATTTACCAAGCTCCGTATGGAGCTTGATGCCCCTTTTTTGGCGCAAGCCTTAAGGCTCCACGGAAACAGAAGTTATGAAGCAGCAGTCCTAAAGACCGCTGCTCCATAACTTGTCCGCCTGCATCGATCGGGTTGATTGACACCCCCTGCTAGCGGCCAATTGGCTGCAAATTTGCAGGGGGCGGCATTCCACCAGCAGTTCACAAGAATGATAAATGCAATGATAAGTGCAATGATAAATGTCGTCAGCATATGCTGTCGCATTTATCGATGTGCAGCGGACATGATACGCTACTTCGTATCATGTCCGCTTGCATTATGATAAAATCTACCTCCAAGTCTTCCAAGTATAACCCATTTGACTTTGTATGCAATAAACCCTTGAATAACATGAATTTTTGGGGACAGAGGAATTATTTTAAAATCAATTTTTTGTTTATTATTAAAAAGGCAAGTGCACTAATATAAAAAGGGCAGTTAAACAAATAAAGCGCCCAGGCCTAGATTACAAGGGGATCACAAAAAAATGTATCACCATGGTGCATTAAAATCGCTCGAGTGCAATCCATACTGCTTCCATTTTTATGCTCATATTACAATCTCAGTTATTTTTTATCACTCTAGTGATAGTCTAGTGAGTACTAGTCTCACACTCTGCGATATCTATTAAGAGTATAGGACATGGTAAAAAAAAAGTTTTGGCCGCTTGAAGATGCTTTGGTTTAAATGTTTACCAATCCCCTTAGTAATACTAGATTTACTTTATTCTTTGCGTGAGGCAGACACAAGCACTATTAATTGCACTCCTCTGTGATCTAGGCAGTATAAAGATTTATTTTAAAAAAATAGTATTTTTAACAGCAAAACAAATAAATTACTGCTACTACACACTATCATAAGTTACAATCTTATTTCTGTTTCTTGGGGCTAGGAAATAAAACATGACTCAAGACAATGAATAAGAAAAGGAATCTAGTGTTTAATAAGCATTATAGTTTATTGCCAGATATCAGATGTCAGAAACAACTACTCAGTGCTAATAGGTGGGGGGGGCATGGGAGTCATGGGGTGAAGTTAAATGGGTGCTACTTTGTCAGCTCAAGGGTTGATGGGTAAATCCAATCTGTTGGGTTTTTTTGGGGGGGTTGTCTGGAGGAATACACAAGCCCTGTAATAAATTTCCTATAACCCCAACAATGCATTCACATCTAGTATTTCAAAAATGTGAGAAAAACCGTGTTGTAATATATGAGGCAAAGCTCAACATAAAACAACTTATACAGACTTTCTTACTTCAAAATAGTACAGGCTCTAATTTTGTTAAAATATGTACAATTTGCATTACTGTCATAGCTAATTATGGGGTTTATCATGTTGATCTTGTTTATTGGCTGTTAATTGGCTCACAAAATGCCTTTTTTGACATTCGAGCACTCACAATCCCAACAATTAAAACCATTTCCCATACTGGAAAAAATATCGGAGTGGAGAAGAGCGGTATGAGAATATTCACTCATAGGATTCATGAACAGCATTGACTTTGGTGATTTAAAATCCATCTGACCGCAAATTATCGACTAACTATTGACAACAAAATGGACACATTGAATTCAACAGATAAAGACACTTGATAAATGCTCAGAACCCACAGATTGCCAGCAACACACATTGGATAAAATATAAGAATATAAGACACCAATCTCATGTGCTCTTCCCTGAAAAACAAGATGGTGCTGCCTTTTGTGGGGAATAGGGTTGCCACCCAGCCGGTAGTTTACCGACACGGCCGTATTTTTAAGGTTCATGTCAATGTAGAAAATAAAGAATAAATATTGAAAGAAAGCCCCTGTCGAAGTGAAACTTCTTCTGAGTGTGATGAATACTAGTTATAAACAAATTTACATTGGCAACCCTAGTGGGGGAAAAAGAGATTGTATTTAGTTGCTTTTATCAAGCCTGGCTGAGTAAAACTCAATAAGATTGTGATTGCTTTGATAAAAAATGGACGATCCTGTTTTTTTGATATTGAACAGGAGACCTGAAAGATTAGAATTGACCCCTATGTGTTTAACCCCCACAAAGGGGCGAATCATATAGTACAAGTCCTGCTCAGGAACCACAAGCATCGGCGATCTCAAGCAGAAAACCGCCAGTGGTTGGAGTGTGTGCACGACTGCCACTATTAACTGGCTTACCAGTACGTTTTTTTGTATAATAAAAAGCTACAATTGTTGCTCATACCACAGTTTTAAATTGTGAAATCTGAACATTAGAATGTTCATTTATGACTGCACTGATGTGGTGTTAAAAAAATGTTAATTAAATTTTTTTTATTATATGCATTGTTAATTTCACTTTTCATGTTATGAATTGATATTGCATAAATGAAAACAATGATTGTAGACTTCTTAGGCAGTCATAAACACTGAATTAATTATCTTTAAAGGGTCATTCTAGAGGTAAAATGACATGCTCTAATTTGTTAAAATATGTCATTTTTTTCATCACTAGCCCTGCAACTCTGTGTTTTATCTCTTGCAAAGACACAGATGGTGATTGGAGGGTTGTGCGACTTCTGCAGTTGCTCACTGGCTGTTTTCTGCTTGGACCAGCAGTTCTCTGAGATCACAAACTGGGTATTATCTCTATATTAGAGTGACATTTGTTCCTCTAAAATGTCCTTTTAACTTTGGTTTTGACCACTCAACTTTTACTCTACTCCCAATGGTCCCACGCATTGCAGGACTGTTATACTTCTGGAGCTATGCACCACTGTCCCTCTTGTAGATTTTCCTTTACGGCAAATATAGCATCTCTGTTCATATAAATCCCATTGCTCCACCCACAATTATCCAAGACCACCCAGTTCTGGAAAAAGTCTGGGAAATGTTGGGAGGTATGCTTTTACTTTCATAAATTTATGAAAAACCCCAGGAAAATTAAAAGCCTTTAAAGTGGGAAATATGTCTAACTAGATTTTCCTGTTGTGTTGTTTACTATTTTGAGCACGTTTACTGATTCAATTGTGTGCTCTTCTAATGGATTTATATGGAATAAAAAAGGCAGCAAAAGAAAAAAAAAATCAACCTGATACCTTTCTTGAGAGGCAAAGGAAGCATGTGATTTCAATGGAAAGATCTGCTAAATAGCCTGTTCATTGATAAATGTACTTACTTTATTATCAGGCCATAGTTAATGCCTGTCCTTAACTGTACTCAGTGACTAAATAGTGGCAACAAATATGTGCACTGTCTCAACACTCTGGACAAACTCAGGACTTGACTTCCGGAGTTGGAGTAGAAAAAATGGCAGAGGAAATAATTTGGTTAGGTACAGAAACCTATGAGTCAAGTGAGTCAGGCTGGTCAGTGTCCAAAGGTAGAAGGCTGGTCACTCACGGGCAAAAAAGGAACAAGAGGTCAATCCGTGGTCCAGTAACTCACAGGCAGTGGTGGTACAAATTCAGCAGACTGGAGGGTAGTCAAGTTCAAGCAGAGGTTCAGTAACTCAGTTGCAGAAACAGCTCCAAACCGACAGGCAGTAGAGTATCCAGAAAACAAAGCGGAAAGGGACTGTCTACTTGAACATATTTATTGTTTAAAAAAATAGATAATCCCTTTATTACCCATTCCCTAGTTTTGCATAACTAACACTATTTTACCTCTGTGATTACCTTTTGACAGACTTGCATTTTAGCCAATTGGTGCTGACTCAAAAATAAATCCACGAAAAGTGAGCACAATGACACACATGTATTAGCACTGTCTAACTGTGAAAAACTGTCAAAATGCACTGAGATAAGAGGTGGCTTCAACGTCTTTAATCAGTTTATGAGCCTACCTAGGTTTATCTTTCAACAAAGAATACCAAGAGAACAGAGCAAATGTGATGATAAAAGTAAATTGGAGAGTTGTTTAAAATTGCATGCCCTATCTGAATAATTAAAGTTTAATTTTGACTTGACTGTCCCTTGAAGTCAAAAGTCTGAAATAACACAAGAATTAGCACAGCCAACTAGACATAACTATACAAAGGCACAGTGTAAAAATCAGCCTTACTATTTTTTTAATGATTAGCGCAGGAGACAAAGGGTCGGGCGAGCAAAACAGCAGTTGCACGAGAACTAGTAAACATTGATAGCACAGCTGAAAGCCTAGCAACCAAGGCATAAGCGCACTAAGCAAAGTGGACACCGCTAGCCCGGTATAACGCTTTTATAAATGGACTTTTATCTAGAACTAGATTTACTGCTAATAGGAGACATTGCACTTGATCAGCCAGAGACAAGGAGTCGGTGCAGTATTGTATCAAAAAGAGCGAATTTTGATTACCATGTTTTCCAACTTCTTTAAAATATAAATCAATTCATTAATTTCAGATATCTAATGATTCTAATACCGAGAATAGCATGTTTGGTATCTTCATATGTTTCAATTTGTGGTTATTTCTAGCGCACTTTCAGAGAGGGTCAAGTATAATGGAATACTGGTAAAAGGTGAAAAAGAGGGGGGCGGAGCCAGAGGGGGGGCGGAGCCTGCAGCTGTTGCGGAAGGTCGTGTATGTGAAGAGCTCCTGATTCTTACTAGACTTTAACTATACATTTCTACATAAACAGCATAATCTTTGTGTTTGACATGGTGGTTAATCTGTCCTGAGGTCACCCTGGTGGAGTCAGAGAGACGATATCGCATAGATTAATCTTCCTATGCTCCTCAGCTAGATTGCATGGAAGCTGACCGCATGGCTGGTGGGCCTACTGTGTGATTCAGTTACTCTATGTTATCGGGGCTGCCGCATACGATACCCCCCCCCCCCTCCGGGATCTTCCTGATTCTGGGTTACAAGCAACACGAAACTGTTGCTCACATTCTATTTAAAGAAGAAAAGCAAAAGGTGAAACCATTTTAACTTATGATACTGGAAACCTGACCTGATCTACCCTAAGACATGGTTGAGACGGAAGCAAGTATAATGGTAATCAGCAAGCTCCTTCAGTTCCACCAGATGGCCTTTACAGAAATGCTCCGTGAAGCCTGTGACTCAATCCGAGAGGTAATATATAGGGGGCATAGAAGAGGAGCATTTGATAGGAAGCTGCACATGAGGGATGTTTTATTGAAGCCCCGGCATTTACCGTCTATTGCCCCTCGCCACTATGATGGGACAGCAGACTCCTGCGCAGATTTTCAAATTGTGGGCGCACCTAAGACTTCTTATGAGCATTTAGAGCAGCCCGGTGGTTGTATACCAGATCCGGAGGCCCGGATTAAAGAGGTGGACCACGACTCTAAAATTCCTTACCTTGCTGAATCCACGCTACATGTTGTGGCAAGCGGGGCGAAGGAGGCTGCCACGGGTCCTGCAGCTAGTTCCCAAATTGAATGTGACCGGAGCTGGAGCATCCAGCGCTGCGGCTCTGCATCTACACAGTCCAACAGACTATAGGAGCTCCGCTCTCAGAAAGCCTCATCAAGAAGGCTCTATGACTTTGGGAACCCGGAGGGGTGAAGAAGAGCCCTCTGCTGCTTACACTGGGGCCGAATTTTCTCACGTAGCGGAGGTGGAGATGCTGCCTAGCAGATCGGAGGAGGTTGCCTCTCTAGGGGATACGCAAGTAGTAATAGAGCTTTTTCTGAAGAAACAGCAAGGCCCCCTGCCTGGAAAAATCACGCTGACATTAGCCCTGCAGCAGCACCAGGTACATTACTCTCTTTGGCCCCTGACTTTGCTCTGTGCCGGAGGCACAATAATTGAGGAATTGCCCTTACTTCCCCTCATATTTTTATGGCATTCCCCCACTTTGAAGGTGGTGAAACTGAGTGGCGGAACATCAGCCGGTAAATCTGGTATAGGCTAAAATGTCACCATACTTGTAATGCAAAACTGCTGATGTTGATACTGAAGAACAGCGACACTATTAATTCAGACTTTTTGCTATATTACTATGGACGGTTAGAGTGGTGGCTGTTGTCCATATGCTTTCTTTTGGACACTAGTTATTACTGCTTAAGATTATTGCTGTTTTATTAACATTTATGTATGCTTAGGTATTTATTACACTGGGGAGGGGTGTTAATATTATCCACATTACATTTACATATATTTGTACATGCCATGAGGCGCTGAGCAGACAACATATGGCCATATTTTTCCATTTATTTTATCCCCATATCCCCATACTATAATGTCCCAGGTGTACTCCTATTTCCAGCATGGATTGTAAATTGACATCAATTTAATTTAGCAGAGAGTTAATGACCATCCTCTAATAGGAAAATCTAGATTTCCTATATAATGTACCCTAGTTTTAAGGAGAGTAGTGAAGCTTTGCATCTTGTAAAATTTTGACCTCCTGCCCTACACCATTTCCTACGTTGGCTCACACCTCATGATAGGTCTACAGCATATTATATCCCTAATTTATAATGGCCTAAATCACTATAGCATCTTCCCTCTAATAACCCAATAAGCTAACCGGGGAACTCAGAATTTTCCATTCAGTGGGAGTTTTTTTCACCGCAGACCTATAGCCACTATTACATTAAGCCTACAGGTGCTAATTTTTAATAAGATATGCCATACTGGGCTCATATTATCTGCTCTCCTAACACTACATAGTTATGCGGACAGTGGCTTGATTAAGGGCATATGTGTTTTATTGAGTCCAATTATATGTGTAGAAATGCCTAGGATATTTCCAATTCAGACTTTTGTAGGGCACATACTAAGTACTAAGTCTATATAGTTATTTACAATTTTCCTCCTTTAGACTCAGAAAACAGCATTTTCTCCCTGTGTTGGGTTGGTTTCACTGTCTAACATATATATTCCTGTTTCACAGTTATTGTTATTTCAAGATTCATTAATGTCAATGGTTTACCTTGGTATGTTTTTTTTCCCCAAGGTCCAAAAGAGACCGTGCGTTACATTAGAGCACCTCAAACAAGCCATCTAGCTTTCATGGGTCCACGAGTGGCCTGTTGAGTATTTTTAGAGGTGTTTTCATTTATTGATTTTAAAATATAAAACTGAGGGTTTCAGAGGCTCATACAATATTATCTACTTGAAATTCTGTATATTTTGCCATTTTCTTATTGTTGTATTATGTTCTATGAGAAATATGGTATTTATTTTTGTCTGTATCGCTATGCAAAACCTCAATAAAAAAAAAAAAAAAAAATTGGAGTTAAGTTGGTGGAGAAGAAGGGAATAGGTTGTGTATATAAAGATATATAGATACTTCTGGTTTTGTTTTTAATGAGTATTTTCTAGAATAAAGAATTACAACTTGAAAAAAAAAAAAGTGAAAAAGAAAATGTACGACGTCCAACAAGCTCTACATTTGAGTGCATTGAGGTTCTTTGTTTTGGTTCTTCGACTGCTCCCTCTGTTTAATGACATCTTTTAGTTATGAATTTGCATTTATGTGTGTGTCCTTTTCTAAAGTTCTCTAATGTGTCAACAAAGATAAACATGCCATGTCAGTAGGTTTCTCAGCTGTACGGAAGATAATGGCTTTCACCACCCAGAAGCTAAAAGATAAGGGTTGCACGTGTGCGAGTGCCTGGATATGATTTCCAAGTACGCAGCACAGATTGAATATGTATTCTGCATAATGATAGTATATTTTTAACTCATCTAATCTTTGCTACCAGACATCTTTAGTCAATGCAGATACCCATTTAAATTCTTTTTTGGATTGATGCCCAATGAGCCATTATTTATTTTGATTTCACGGATGTGGATAATATTTAATGGAGCTGGATGAAAGAAAACTTTCACAAGATAATTATTATCATTTAGAAGCTTCTATATGCCAAATTGTAATAGGCAACAACAGATTGTAAGCACTTTTTAGTGTTCCCACAATACATTATAATTTGCTTCCAATTACATTAGCTATTATTTCTGTTTAATCGTTTTTATTTATTGTGCTGCTTTATAAATAATTAGTTTCACATGTGCACTACATGTATGTGAATTTCACAATGTCTAACTGCAATTAGGGTCACCTTTTTTCCCCACAGCAAAACTCTAGGAACTTGTACTTCTCTGGCTCGGGGGATTGTGGGTAACAATATGCAAATGAGATTCACAATGCCTGTTTGCTTCTCAATCTTATTTAAAACACAGACTGCACGCTAGAGGGAACACTGTTCGAGGAGGTTGTCTGGATGTGCTACACAGTTAAAGGGACAGTCTACAATAGAATTTGTTATTGTTTTAAAAGATAGATAATCCCTTTTTATTACCCATTCCCAAGTTTTGCATAACCAACACTGTTATATTAATATACTTTTTACCTCTGTGATTACCTTGTATCTAAGCATCTTCTGACAGCCCCCTGATCACATGACTTTTTATTTATTACCTATTGACTTGCAGTTAGTACTGTGTTGTACTACATCTTAAATAACTCCTCGGGCGTGAACACAATGTCATCTATATGGCCCACGTGAACTAGCAGTCTCCTGTTGTGAAAAGCAAATAAAAAAGGATGTTATAAGAGGCTGTCTTTAGTGGCTTTGAAACAGAAACTTAGAGGTTTAAATGTTATAAAGTATATTGATATAACAATGTTGGTTGTGCAAAACTGGGGAATGGGTAGTAAAGGCGTTATCTATATTTTTAAACGATAACAATTTTAGTGTAGACTGTCCCTTTAACAACTGTTTTCATTTTTTTGCTCACTATTATATACTAAATTATAAAATAAATAATTGAAAACTGTCTGTTATGTTAACGCGAAGAAAATGACTTCATGTAAATATATTTTGATATTATGGATCAATACTTTTTTTTTATTTCCCTGCTTTAACTGAGAATAGCTGATAAATATTTTACATACTGGAAGTGGAATTAATAAACTGAAAAAGATTCCAGCTATGCACTTCCAGTCAAAGGTTCTTATTGAAGTTTATAAATAAAAACAAAGCAAAAAACAGGCCCATCAGCAGGAAGTTTTTATATATATATATATATTATATATATATATATACCGGTATATATAAAACAGAAGCTATGCATTGTGGTATATTGTAAGTCACTCAGCACATTGCAAATATATCAACAACCTACTTGTGTATCAGTGGAGAAAATGCAAACATTTTCACAATGAGAACATTTAATTTTCCATATTGTAAGTTCCCACGGGAATAGAGCCCTCTATTCCTCCTGTATGTGTTTGTAAATTTTGTCCTGTCTCCCACAAGTCTTATATCATTGTTTTATTTAATGGAAGTGTACCCATGGGACAGCGCTGCTGAATATGTTGGTGCTTCATAAGTAAAGTATAATAAAAAATTTGCTTTAGTGAGCCCCAAAAGGGGTTAAACACGTAGCTAAAATCCTGGCAGTTCATGAGCATAACACAGCCAGAGCGCCATCAAGAGTGGTGATTGCACAACCCCGCCAGTCACCAGCCTTGTGCTCAAACGCTGAAATTTTGCATTTATATATGCGTTTAACTCTGAGGGGTTTAACACAGTTATCTTTGGTCAGTAGTGCAAGAATTCCACTTTCTAACAAAATAATACATGAATATTTACTTTAGAATGGTCCTTTCAGTTAACCCCTTAGTGACCAGAGCACTTTTCCATTTTCTGTCCGTTTGGGACCAAGGCTATTTTGTACATTTTGCGGTGTTTGTGTTTAGCTGTAATTTTCTTCTTACTCATTTACTGTACCCACACATATTATATACCGTTTTTCTCGCCATTAGATGGACTTTCTAAAGATACCATTATTTCATCATATCTAATAATTTACTATAAAAAAAATGATAAAATATGAGGAAAAATGGAAAAAAACACACTTTTTCTAACTTGATGACCCCCAAAATCTGTTACATATCTAAAACCACCAAAAACACCCCATGCTAAATAGTTTCTAAATTTTGTCCTGAGTTAGAAATACCCAATGTTTACATGTTCTTTGCTTTTTTTGCAAGTTTATAGGGCCATAAATACAAGTAGCACTTTGCTATTTCCAACCATTTTTTTCCAAAATTAGCGCTAGTTTACATTAGAACACTGATATCTTTCAGGAATCCCTGAATATCCCTTGACATGTATATATTTTTTTAGTAGACATCCCAAAGTATTGATCTAGGCCATTTTGGTATATTTCATACCACCATTTCACCGCCAAATGCGATCAAATAAAAAAAAAACGTAAAATTTTTCACAATTTTAGGTTTCTCACCTGAAATCATTTACAAACAGCTTGTGCAATTATGGCACAAATGGTTGTAAATGCTTGTCCTGGGATCCCCTTTGTTCAGAAATAGCAGACATATATGACTTTGGCGTTGCTTTCTGGTAATTAGAAGGCCACTAAATCCTGTTGCGCCTCACACGTGTATTATGGCTAGCAGTGAAAGGGTTAATTAGGGAGTTTGTAGTGAGTTTGCCAGGGTTAATTTTAGCTTTAGTGTAGAGATCAGCCTCCCATCTGACACATCCCACCCCCTGATCCCTCCCAAACAGCTCCCTTCCCTCCCCCACCCCACAAATTTCCCCGCCATCATAAGTACTGGCAGAAAGTCTGCCAGTACTAAAATAAAAGGGTTTTAAAAAAAAAATGAATTTTTTTTTATAATATTTACATATGCTACTGTGTAGGATCCCCCCCTTAGCCCCCAAACCTCCCTGATCCCCCCCCAAAACCGCTCTCTCTAACCCTCCCCTCTGCCTTATTGGGGGCCATCTTGGGTACTGGCAGCTGTCTGCCAGTACCCAGTTTACAATAAAAAGTGCTTTTTTTTTTGTTTTTTGTTTTTTCTGTAGTGTAGCTTCCCCCCCCCCCACCCCCCACAGACAAACCCCCACCACCTTGCTGATTGTTTTAATTTTAATTTTTTTTATATTTTTATTTTCCCCATTTTCTGCAGTGTAGCGGTTCCCCACCCCCTCCCTCCCCGTGCACGCGCCCCGCCCCCACCCTCCCGTGCACGCTGCGCGCGCAGCCGTGCGCGCCCCCAGCCACCCCCGCCCACGATCCCGCCCCCCTTCACATCCACAGGGCCATCGATGGCCGCCACCCGCCTCCCGGTCCGGCTCCCACCCACCACACAGGGAGCAACCGATCTCCGGTGCAGAGAGGGCCACAGAGTGGCTCTCTCTGCACCGGATGACTTAAAAGGGTTATTGCAGGATGCCTCCATATCGAGGCATCACTGCAATAACCGGAAAGCAGCTGGAAGCGAGCAGGATCGCTTCCAGCTGCTTTCCACACTGAGGACGTGCAGGTACGTTCTCAGGCATTAACTGCCTTTTTTCTGAGGACGTACCCTGCACGTCCTCAGTCGTTAAGGGGTTAATAAGCATTCTTAAAAATTGCTTTATAAGTACAAATCAGCAGCAGGAAAATGAACAACAAGACAAACAGCCTGCTCTGCGAGCTGTGGTTTGTCAGACAATGTTAAACACACAAAGTACAAAAGGAGAATTAATGATGTCCTGAGGGAGGCAAGCAGTGTTTTTTTCAGTCTTAATAATTAGAGCCTGGGTGCATGTAAAAAGATTATTTCTTTTACAAGATATGATGAGTCCACGGATTTCATCCTTACCTATGGGATTACGGCAAAGAGCACCACAGGCAGAGCTGTATATATAGCTCCTCCCTTCCCTCCCACTTCAGTCATTCTCTTTGCCTGTGTTAGTGATAGGGAAGAGGTAAAGTGAGGTGTAAGTTTAGATTCTTCAATCAAGAAGTTTTTTTAATTAAAATGGTGCCAGTGAGTACTATTTTTCTCAGGGAGGAAATCGTCAGTCAATAACTTCCGAAGATGCCCTGATGTTGATGATCTTAGCAAACATTATCTAAGATCCTGCTGGTTACCACAGATCGGTTGAAGGTAGTGTAAGAACATCTTCAGTGTGTGGAACCGGTGTCATGCTGCGCTCAGCATTGAGGTATGTTCAGTCATTTGCTTCTGGGGAAACTAGATACATCAGAACAGACTGACATTATTCCCTGTACTGGGGAGAGGTAATCAGTATGCACAGTGTAAAATGAAATGGTGTACCTGGAATCCCCTTTCTTTTTGTTTGCTATCAACTGTGTTTTTGGTGCAGTTCACTTATGAGTTACTGAGTGTGGGCTGACGCTGGGAGATGCGGATTTGTTCCCCAAGGGCTATCGTTATATGAAGTAACTTATAACTGGTCAGGGGAGTGTGTGTTTTAAGAGGGGCCATTGGCTTTTTTTCATTATTGGGGTTATGTGAAAACCGACATGTTTTTCTTCCCATGCGGGTCTCTGTTAGACTCGAGTTACGCCCACGATGGGCGGGGCCTGGTTTCGCACGCTCAGAGCCGCGCAGTAGTCATTCGGATCCTCGATCGGCAGCAGGTCTCTGGGCTCCGGTGTGGCCTAAGTCAGTTTGTGTATACAAGCGCACAAATAGACTTGGGAGCGCCGCTCACGGGAAGTCTGTGTTTGTCTGACTTCCGTCAGTGTTTGTCCAGAGCTGTGGGCGAGGTGCAAGTGTCTAGAGTGTTATTAAGCTTGTTACATAGCTGAACTGGACAAACGGAGCAGTATTTGATAAGTCTTGTATGGCGCTCCTTATTGTTGCAAAAATATTATTGCTGCAAGCAGAAAAATTATTGTGCTTTTATTTTTTAAGAGACACAGTAGGCTTCTTTTATTTCAAATATTTACTACTAGTCCTAAAGCCTGTTCACACGGGCCATTTTTTTTGCAATACAGCGGTCCCACCCCTTGCTCTCTCTCTCCCCCCTTCTCTTTTGTGCTCTCTCTTCCCATCTCTTTTGCGCTCTCTCTCTCCCCCAGCTCTTTTGAGCTCTCTCCGCCCCCTCTCTTTTTGAGCTCTCTCTCTCGACCCATCTCCTCTCTCTCTCTCCCCTCCTCTCCCCATCTCCTCTCCCCCTCCTCTCTCTCTCTCTCTCTCTTCCCCTCTTCTCTCCCCTCCTCTCTCCCCCCCTCTCTTTTGTGCTCTCTCTCTCCCCCTCTTTTGCTCTCTTCTCTCCCCATCTCCTCTCTCTTCCTCCCCTCCTCCCCCATCTCCTCTCTCTCTCCCCTCCTCTCCCCCCCTCCTCTCTCTCTCTCTCTCTCTCTCTCTCCCCCTCTTTCTCTCCCCTCTCTCTCCCCCCTCTCTTTTGTGCTCTCTCTCTCTCCCCCTCTTTTGCTCTCTCTCTCCCCTCTTTTGCTCTCTCTCTCTCCCCCCTCTTTTGCTCTCTCTCTCCCCCCCTCCTCTTTTGCTCTCGTCCCTCCCTCTCTTTTGCGGCTCTCTCCCCCTCTCTTTTGTGCTCTCTCTCCCCCCCCTCTCTTTTGTGCTCTCTCTCCCCCCCTCTTTTTGCTCTCTCTGCCCCCCCCCCCTCTTTTGCTCTCTCTCCCCCCCTCTTTTGCTCTCTCTCCTCCCCCCCTCTCTTTTGTGCGCTCTCTCTCCCCCCTCTTTTTTGCGCTCTCTCCCCCCTCTCTTTTGCGCTCTCTCTCCCCTTCTCTTTGCGCTCTTCTCTCCCTCCTTTCTTTTGCTCTCTCTCCCCCTCTCTTTTGCTCTCTCTCCCCTCTCTTTTGTGCTCTCTCTCTCCCCCCTCTTTTGCTCTCTCTCCCCCCTCTCTTTTGTGCTCTCTCTCCCCTCTCTTTTGCGCTCTCTCCCTCCTCTCTTCGCGCTCTCTCCCCCTCTCTTCGCGCTCTCTCCCCCCTCTCTTCGCGCTCTCTCCCCCCCTCTCTTTTGCTCTCTCTCCTCCCCCATCTCTTTTGGTGTGCTCTCTCATCCCCCTCTCTTTTTGCGCTCTCTCTCCCATCTCTTCGTGCTCTCTCCCCCCTCTCTTCGTGCTCTCTCCCCCCCTCTCTTCGTGCTCTCTCCCCCCTCTCTTCGCGCTCTCTCCCCCCTCTCTTCGCGCTCACTCTCCCCCCTCTCTTTGCTCTCTCTCCCCCCTCTCTTTGCGCTCTCCTCCCCCCTCTCTTCGGCTCTCTCCCCCCTCTCTTTTGCTCTCTCTCTCCCCCCATTCTTTTGCTCCTCTCCCCCATCGCTTTGGCGCCCTCCTCCCCCTCTCTTTTGATCTCTCTCTCCCCCTCTTTTGCTCTCTCTCTCCCCCTCTCTTTTGCGCTCTCTCTCCCCCCCTCTCTTTTGGCGCTCTCTCTCTCTCCCCCTCTTTTGCTCTCTCTCTCCCTCTTTTGCTCTTTCTCTCCCCCTCTCTTTTGCGCTCTCTCTCCCCTCTGTCTCTCTCACCTCTGTGTCTCTCTCTCTCTCTCTCCCCTCTCTTTTGCGCTCTCTCCCCCCTCTCTTCGCGTTCTCTCCACCCTCTTCTTCGCACCCTCTCTCCCCCCTCTCTTTTGCTCTCTCCCCCCCCTCTTTTGAGCTCCTCCCCCTCTTTTTTTGAGCTCTCTCTCTCCCCCTCTCTTTTGCGCTCTCTCTCTCTCCCCCCATTCTTTTGCGCTCTCTCTCTCTCCCATCTCTTTTGCACTCTCTCTCCCCCTCTCTTTTGAGCTCTCTCTCTCCCCCTCTCTCTCTCCCCCCTCCTCTCCCCCCCCTCCTCTCTCTCCCCCCTCCTCTCTCTCCCCCTCCTCTCTCCCCCCCTCCTCCCTCTCTCCCCCCCTCCTCTCTCTCTCTCCCTCCCCTCTCTCCCCCCCCTCCTCCCTCTCTCTCTCTCTCTCTCTCCCCCCTCTCCTCTCTCTCTCTCTCTCCCCCCTCTCCTCTCTCTCTCTCCCCCCTCTCCTCTCTCTCTCTCCCCCCTCTCCTCTCTCCCCCCCTCTCCTCTCTCTCCCCCCCTCTCTCCCCCCCTCTCCCCCCTCTCTCCCCCCCCTCTCCTCTCTCTCTCCCCCCTCTCTCCTCTCTCTCCCCCCCTCTCCTCTCTCTCTATCCCCCCTCTCCTCTCTCTCTATCCCCCTCTCCTCTCTCTCTCTCCCCCTCTCTCCTCTCTATCTCTCCCCCCTCTCTCTCTCTCTCCCCTCCTCTCTCTCTCTCCCCCCCCCTCCTCTCTCTCCCCCCTCTCCTCTCTCTCTCTCCCCCCCTCTCCTCTCTCTCTCCCCCCTCCCTCTCTCTCTCTCTCTCTCCCCCCTCTCCTCTGTCTCCCCCCTCTCCTCTCTCCACCCCTCTCCTCTCTCTCTTCCCCCTCTCTCCCCTCCTCTCTATTTCTCTCCCCTCTCTTTCTCCCGACCACGCCCCTTCACGCTCGGCCATTCCCGCCCGGCCACGCCTAGGTGTGTTTTGTCCTCGTGCGGTCTCTACTGCGCATGACAGCTTCGGACAAACACACTTGGCCTTTTATATAATAGGATAAGATTTGACTTTCAAGGTTAATTATATCAAGTGAAAAACGACTAATATTGCTATTGCTAGTCTGTTTAACATGGCTGAACTTCAGGAAAGTACCTGTTCTATGTGTTTAGATGCCAATGTGGAACCCCCTATTACTTTTTGTCCCTCATGTACTGAAAGGGCCTTACAATGTAAAGAACAAATTTTCTTTAATGCAAGTATGTCTAAGGATGCTTCTCAGTCTGATGAGAATCAGGGTATGCCGATACTTTCTCTCCAAGCGTCACAACCTTTAACGCCCACCCAAGCGACGCCGTGTTCCTCAACCGCGTCCACTCCATTTACTCTGCAGGATATGGCTGCAGTTATGTCATCCACCCTTACAGAAGTTTCATCAAAGTTGCCAGTGTTACAGGGCAAACGCAGCAGGACAGAAGCTACTTTGGTTCCTGCGACTTCTGAGGCTGTGATGGCTATTTCCGATGTACCCTCCCAGGTATCTGATTTGGGGGGTAGGGAACTTCTATCTGAGGGGGAACTTTCCGATTCGGGGAGTGTGTTACCTCAGACAGACTCAGACGTCTTGTCCTTCAGATTTAAGCTTGAACACCTCCGCCTGTTACTTCGGGAGGTTTTAGCGACTCTGGATGACTGTGACTCTATTGTTGTACCGCCAGAGAAATTGTGTAAGATGGAAAAATACTTAGAGGTTCCTTCTTACTCTGATATTTTTCCGGTTCCTAAGAGAATTTCGGAAATTATTACGCAGAAATGGGAAAGACCGGGTATCCCTTTCTCACCTTCTCCTAATTTTAAGAAAATGTATCCTATAGCTGACACTGTTCGGGGCTCTTGGCAAACAGTCCCTAAGGTGGAGGGAGCTATATCTACCCTGGCTAAGCGTACATCTATTCCTATTGAGGACAGTTGTGCTTTCAAAGATCCTATGGATAAAAAGTTGGAGGGTCTTCTAAAAAAGTTATTTATTTATCAGGGTTTTCTCTTACAACCGACGGCTTGTATTGTACCAGTTACAACTGCGGCTGCCTTTTGGTTTGACGCCTTAGAAGAGTCTCTTAAGACTGAGACTCCTTTAGAGGAAATCTTAGATAGAATTAAGGCTCTTAAGCTAATTCTTTTATTACGGATGCCGCCTTTCAGATCGCCAAGCTGGCGGCTAAGAATGCAGGATTTGCCATTTTAGCGCATAGAGCATTATGGTTAAAATCTTGGTCTACTGATGTGTCCTCTAAATCAAAGCTTTCGGCTATTCCTTTCAAAGTAAAGACCCTATTCGGGCCTGACTTGAAAGAAAGAAGTCATCTCCTACTTCAGGATAAAGCAGCTAAACAAAGGAATAAACAGAATAATTTTCGTTCCTTTCGAAATTTCAAGGGAGTCCCCTCTTCTTCTTCCGCTAAGCAGGAAGGGAATTTTGCACAAACCAAGTCCATCTGGAGACCCAACCAGGCTTGGAACAAGGGTAAACAACCCAAGAAGCCCGCTGCTGCTCCCAAAACAGCATGAAGGGGAGGCCCCCGATCTGGGACCGGATCTAGTAGGGGGCAGACTTACTCTCTTTGCCCAGGCTTGTATAAGAGACTTCAGGACACCTGGACACTGGAAATCGTGTCCCAAGGGTATCAACTGGAATTCAAAAATTCTCTCCCAAGGGGGAGGTTTCTTCTTTCACGATTGTCTGTAGACCAGATAAAAAGAGAGGCGTTCTTACGTTGTGTAAAAGACCACTCTACTATGGGAGTAATTTGTCCCATTCCGATACAGGGGCAGGGATTTTACTCAAATCTTTTTGTGGTTCCCAAAAAAAAAAAAAAAACGTTCCGACCCATTTTAGCTCTCAAGAGTCTAAACAAGTTTCTCAGAGTCCCATCCTTCAAGATGGAGACTATTCGGACAATTCTTCCATTGATCCAGGAGGGTCAATATGACTACCGTGGACTTAAAGGATGCATATCTTCATATTCCTATCCACAAAGATCATCACCAATTCCTAAGGTTTTCCTTCCTGGACAAACATTTTCAGTTCGTGGCTCTTCCCTTCGGGTTGGCCACAGCACCCAGAATCTTCACAAATGTTCTAGGGTCTCTACTGGCGGTTTTCATACCACGGGGCATTGCAGTGGCGCCTTATCTGGACGATATTCTGATCCAGGCGTCATCTTATCAACTGACAAAATCTCATACAAACATGGTTCTGTCCTTTCTGAGGACTCACGGGTGGAAGGTGAATCTAGAAAAGAGTTCACTATTTCCACAGACAAGGGTTCCTTTCTTGGGAACTCTAATAGATTCTATATCCATGAATATTTTCTTGACGGAAGTCAGAAAGTTGAAGATTCTGAATAAATGCCGAGCCCTTAAGTCCAATCCTCGGCCATCAGTGGCTCAGTGCATGGAGGTGATTGGATTGATGATGGCGGCAATGGACATCATTCCGTTTGCTCGTTTTCATCTCAGGCCGCTACAACTGAGCATGCTCAGGCAGTGGAATGGAGATTATGCAAATTTGTCTCCTCAGATAGATCTGGATCAGGAGACAAGAGACTCTCTTCTTTGGTGGTTGTTGCCGGATCGTCTGTCCCAAGGGACGTGCTTCTGCTGACCCTCATGGGTGATGGTGACAACGGACGCCAGTCTACTAGGCTGGGGTGCAGTCTGGAATTCTTTGAAGGCTCAGGGGGTGTGGACTCGGTCGGAGTCTCTACTTCCAATCAATATTCTGGAATTGAGAGCAAGATTCAATGCACTTCAGGCTTGGCCTCAGTTGGCTTCGGCCAAATTCATCCGTTTTCAGTCGGACAACATCACGACTGTGGCTTATATCAATCATCAGGGAGGAACAAGGAGTTCCTTAGCGATGACAGAAGTATCCAAGATAATTTGGTGGGCGGAGGCTCACTCTTGTTATCTGTCAGCAATCTACATCCCAGGAGTGGACAACTGGGAAGCAGACTTTTTGAGCACAGACGTTTCATCCGGGGGAATGGGAACTACATCCGGAGGTCTTTGCCACTCTGATTCTCAGATGGGGCAGACCGGAACTGGATCTTATGGCATCTCGTCAGAATGCCAAACTCCCGAGATACGGATCGAGGTCCAAGGATCCTCAGGCCGAACTGATAGATGCCTTGGCAGTGCCTTGGTCGTTCAACCTAGCTTATGTGTTTCCACCGTTTGCTCTCCTTCCCCGGGTGATTGCTCGGATCAAACAGGAGAGGGCTTGAGTGATTCTCATCACTCCTGCGTGGCCTCGCAGGACTTGGTACGCCGATCTGGTGGACATGCCCTCTCTGCCACCGTGGAAGCTTCCATTGAGGCAGGACCTTCTCATTCAGGGAGCCTTCCATCATCCGAATCTGGTTTCTCTGCAGCTGACTGCTTGGAGATTGAATGCTTGATTTTATCTAAGCGAGGGTTCTCTAATTCGGTCATTGATACCTTGATTCAGGCACGTAAGCTTGTTACCAGAAAGGTTTACCATAAGATATGGCGTAAATATGTTTATTGGTGCGAATCCAAGGGCTACTCATGGAGTAGGGTTAGGATTCCCAGGATTTTGTCTTTTCTCCAAGAAGGATTGGAGAAAGGGTTGTCAGCAATTTCCTTAAAGGGACAGATTTCTGCTTTGTCGATTTTGCTACACAAGCGTCTGGCAGATGTTCCAGACGTTCAATCTTTTTGTCAGGCCCTGACTAGAATCAAGCCTGTGTTTAGACCGATTGCTCCACCTTGGAGTTTGAATTTAGTTCTTAATGTTCTTCAAGGGGTTCCGTTTGAGCCTATGCATTCCATAGATATTAAGTTGTTATCTTGGAGAATTTTATTTTTGGTTGCTATTTCTTCTGCTTGCAGAGTTTCTGAGCTTTCAGCTTTTCTTATCTTATTTTCCATTCTGATAAGGTGGTTATACGTACCAAACCTGGTTTCCTTCCTAAGGTTGTTTCTAATAAGAATATTAATCAGGAAATTGTTGTTCCTTCCTTGTGTCCTAATCCTTCTTCTAAGAAGGAGCGTCTACTGCATAACTTGGATGTGGTCCGTGCCCTGAAGTTTTACTTGCAGGCGACTAAGGAATTTCGTCAATCATCTTCATTATTTGTTGTTTTTTCTGGAAGACGTAGAGGCCAAAAAGCTACGGCTACCTCTTTCTTTTTGGCTGAAGAGTATCATCCGTTTGGCATATGAGACTGCTGGACAGCAGCCTCCTGAACAAATTATGACACATTCCACTAGGGCTGAGGCTTCCTCATGGGCATTCAAAAATGATGCTTCTGTTGAACAGATTTGCAAGGCTGCAACTTGGTCGTCTCTTCACACTTTTTCCAAATTTTACAAATTTGATACCTTTGCCTCGGCCGAGGCTGTTTTTGGGAGAAAGGTTCTTCAAGCAGTGTTGCCTTCCGTTTAGGTTCCTGCCTTGTCCCTCCCTTTCATCCGTGTCCTATAGCTTTGATATTGTATCCCATAAGTAAGGATGAAATCCGTGGACTCGTCATATCTTGTAAAAGAAAAGGAAATTTATGCTTACCTGATAAATTTATTTATTTTACGATATGACGAGTCCACGACCCACCCTGTAATTTCTAAGACAGGTATTTATTTTTTGTTAAACTTCAGTCACCTCTGCACCTTGGCTTTTCCTTTCTCTTCCTAACTTCGGTCGAATGACTGGAGTGGGTGGGAAGGGAGGAGCTATATATACAGCTCTGTTGTGGTGCTCTTTGCCTCCTCCTGCTGACCAGAAGGCGTAATCCCATAAGTAAGGATGAAATCCGTGGACTCGTCATATCGTAAAAGAAATAAATTTATCACGTAAGCATATATTTCCTTTTTTTATATGTATAACAATTTCTCTTTTTTATTACATTAACAAAGTGGAATTGGTGTTAAGAGAGGGAAGCACCAGCAATCAGTGAGAGAGGATATCAGCAGTTGTATTTTAAAAGAAGATCCAAACCATTTTGTGATTCTGGTTAGAATTATAAATTCAGTGCTGCAGCACTTGCAAGAGTACATCTTAACATTTTAATCAATACGATTCCTGAACTACTTCCTCCTTTTTTGTAGAAAACCAACAGATAATGTAAGTATATGTTAGACCCTATGTTGTTAAAGGTATATAGAACCCCAAATTGTTCTTTCATGATTAAGATAGAGCATGCATAGTAGCCAACAATCAGCAAGTGCTACCCAGGTGCTGAACTAAAAATGTCCCGGCTCCTAAGCTTTACATACCTGCCTTTTCAAATAAAGATACCAAGAGAACGAAGAAAAATGTATAATAGGAGTGAATTAGAAAGTTGCTTAAAATTGCAAGCTCAATCTGAATCACAAAAGAAAAAAAATGGATTTCATACCCATTTAACAGTTTTTTTTTACTACCAGCAAACTGATTCTAGTTCACCAGAGATGCTGCATTTTATAGATGGTTGTGTGGTAGTGGTACATATGGTGTTTTTGTGTTTTAAATCTCTAAAACTCTATGTGGTGCCTCTGCATCTACAGTTTCTACGTCATGATTTCCTGGACAGCTATGAGATATGCATGCCACAGGAAAGAGTGTGAATAGTGATGCATGAGAGGACATGAATAATGCTCCGCAACAGCACTACTCAGGTTCCTCCCTGCGCACCCTTCAGAACTCATAGCTGTCCAGGACAACATAACAGAAGTAGCAACCCTAGCTGGATCACCTATCTGTGTACTAAACTTTCTCCCTTCTCTTCTCCTCCCTCCCTAACATGGGTGGACTGGGTCAGGGTGGCAATTGCCAACTAAGCCACACAGTGATAGAATCAGGGCCAGTGCAGTGCCCAGCAGTTTATTTTCTTTTTACTTTTTGGTAATCCATTTACATTTTTATCTATCTCTCTCTGTCTACAGCATGTGTACATAAACATACATATATATGGGTGTGTAGGGATATTTGTAGCTGTAGATATGTATGTCGTATGTCAATATGTCTGTCCCTAAACTGCCCTGCTTATTGACAGAACTGCGCATGCACAGCCCAGTGCCCAATTTGCTGTGCACCTTAGCTGTAGGTTCCGGCCTGTACTTTTCAAGTCATGGTTACTATAGCTGTAGGCTGCCCTGCATGCATGTCGTAGAAGGGGCCACATGATAACCGAGGATCCACTACCATGGGTTGTTGTTTTTTGTAATATCAAATACAGAATTTTTAATTTGGTGTGTTAATATACCTGGGCCACAGATAGTACTTGCCCCTCTGAGCCAAATGTTGCCAGTCCTTGTCCCTGCTATTCCTTTTATTCCCTTTTTCTAACTTCTCTCTGTTAATCTTGCATATACACAGGCTAATAACTTTAATAGCTCTTTATATATTGTTGTTGACATGGGCATTATTTATTTATACAATGTATTTTGTAACTTTTCTTTGTTTAGAATTCTCAATAAAATGATGCTGATGTTTTGTTTCTTTGTACGTCCTACACAATTCCTTATAAATTACACACACATCATTCTCTGATTGAAAATTTTCTTTCCAACACGTTGAGAAGTTATAAAAGTGGATGTTCCATATGAGTACATTGGGTGTAAGTATTATTACAATGAGAAAGTATTGTAAGATTATACAATATCATTATTGAATACATTTAAACACATCTGTCTTTAATCTTTCCTTAGTAAAATAAGTTTTTACTCATTAAAAAAATTGCTAAATCAATACTTTTAAATATCAAAATATTATTTTTTAGTAAAACATATAATAAAACACTATGGGAAAGATGACGAGTGGCACGATAACAGTTACACGCAAGCGAAAATGGTTTATCGCAGGTTTTGCATAGTTATGTTTACCGCACGTATTACAAGTTGAAAGTAAACGTGATCGCTTGAGCGCAATATATATTGATATATAAATGTTTATATGTGTGTACATAAGTATTTGTTTTTATGTGTGTGTGTGTGTATGTGTATATATATATATATATATATATATATATATATACATACATACATATATACATATGTACACACATATAAACACATGTAAGTGCATAGGAGCCCTTTGCAGTTAAAGGAAAAGTCAAGTCCAAAAACAAACTTTCATGATTCAAATAGGGAATGTAATTTTTAACAACTTTCCAATTTGCTTTTATCACCAATTTTGCTTTGTTCTCTTGGTATTCTTAGTTGAAAGCTAAACCTAGGAGGTTCATATGCTAATTTCTTAGACCTTGAAGGCCGTCTCTGCATTTGATAGTTTTTCATGTGTTTCATATAGATAACATTGAGCTCATGCAGGTGAATTTAGAGGAGTAGGCACTGATTGTCTAAAATGCAAGTCTGTCAAAAGAAGTGAAATAAGGGGGCAGTCTGCAGAGGATTAGATACAAGGTAATTACAGAGGTAAAACGTGTATTTATTATAACTGTGTTGGTTATGTAAAACTAAGGAATGGGTAATTAAAGGGACATAATACTCATATGCTAAATCACTTGAAACTGATGCAGTATAACTGTAAAAAGCTGACAGGAAAATATTACTTGAGCATCTCTATGTAAAAAAGGAACATATTTTACCTATCAATTTCCTCAGCTCAGCAGAAAGTTCTGTGTAAATAGTTATACTCAGCTGCAGCCCAGCTGCAGGTAAAAAAAAAATGAATAAATGAACAGCAACCAATCAGCATCAGCAGTGCTGAGGTCATGAACTCTTTTACTGTGATCTCATGAGATTTGACTTAACTCTCATGAGATTTCATAGTAAACTTCCTTTAAACTGAATAGGGAAATAACATGAGAGTGCACGAGGCTCATCCCTTCGGCTGTCCCGGGACAGACATACTGATATGCTGCTTAGAAATCCTTCACAATGGGATGTGGCTACTGAGGAACTTTTGAGGTAAAATATCTTTCTTTTTTACATAGAGATGTTCAGGTGATATTTTCTAGTCCACTTTTTACAGCTATACTGCATCACTTTCAAGTGTTTCAACATTTGGGTATTATGGCCCTTTAAGGGATTAAAAATCTGGTGTTGGCTGTCCCTTTAAGTAGATTAAAACATGTAAAAACATTTATGCAATAATTATATTTAATTAAGTGTTCAAAGGGAAAGTCAACACCAGAATTTGTATTGTTTTAAAAGATAGACAATCCCTTTATTACCCATTTCCCAGTTTTGCATAACCAACACAGTTATGATACACCTTTTATCTCTGTAATAACCTTGTATCTAAGCCTCTGCAGACTGCTCGTATTTCTGTATTTCAGTTCTTTTGACAGACTTGCATTTTAGCCAATCAGTGCTCACTCCTCTGTAAATTCACGTGCATGAGCTCAATGTTATCTATATGATACACATGAACTTAACGCCCTCTAGTGGTTAAAAACTGTCAAAATGCATTTAGATTAGAGGCGGCCTTCAAGGTCTAAGAAATTAGCAGATGAACCTCCTAGGTTTAGCTTTCAACTAAGAATACCAAGAGAACAAAGCAAAATTGGTGATAAATTGGAAAGTTGTTTACAATTGCATGCCCTATTTGTTCTTGCTCCATTGACTTCTATAGGGGAATACGTTAACGCGAGAGCAAACACTTTTTGCTTTCAACTTGTAATACAATCGCTTCCTGACACGCGCAAAAAGCTTACTTCTAGCGGAGTTAGCGCACGATCGGGAGCATTATATACTGCTCCACTTATAATCTGGCCTTGTAACGTTACAAATATGTGCATAAAAATGTATTTACATTTATGACACAACTGTGCATGCTTGTAGCTGCATTCTGTCAGTTCCTAATATTTCAGAATTATTTTATCTTTCAAAATGTATACCTTACAATGAAGAACATTTTGTATATTCTCTTTATGAGGGACAGACCCATTGCTTGCTTTGAGAATTGCATCAATTTAAAACATTGTAAGGTCTGTAGAACTGATCTGATAAAACCGCGCCATACAAATCAGCCCCATGTAAGATTTATTGTAATAAAGTTAATAAATCCCTGTTATGAAGCAAGATACCTGAGACTGCCTAAACCTGCCCAAGATCAGCCAAACACCATCTGTATAACCTCAACCTTAGCACCAATCCAGTATCAGTTATTTGAGAAGCGCCAACAGTCTGATGAAAAAAAGAATAATTTATAAAACAAACTATTATTTAGCCATGCATTGAAATAAAGCACCAAGAACGCTAGCAAAATATTTTATGGCACTTTCACTTACCTTTTGTTTTTTAATTATCAAAAAGTATGTGTGGTAGCAAAGTGCCTTGTAATATTCTACTACAGTCAGCAGTTCTGTTTTTGTTTTTTGTTTTGTTTAATCTATACATAAAACCACACAAAACAATGTCGCTTACTTAAGTATTATTACAGTTACAGAGCTAATAGAGTAGCTAGTGAGACGATGGAGAGATGGGAAGAGGGGGGGGGGGGGGGAGACACAACTTTTTCTGTCTTTCTTTTATTTCGTTGTTTGTGTAACGTTATTATTAAAGTTAATAAGTTTTGTTATGGTGGGAATTCTTGGCATGTTATGTGCAGATATAGCTTAACAGGTCCTATATGTATACATGAAGTAAACATGTGAATAGTGGATGAAACTTCCATTTGATGTGTATTTTGAATGGGAAATAATAATTAATGGCTTACCTTTTGGAATCTGTATAGGTCATACCTGACTAGATATTCTTAATACATGGATATTAAGTATAAACTAATGTTTGATTACTTGATATGTTAAAAGATTATTTGACCTTATTGTATATGTAAGCGAAAACTAGGGGATTAGAAATATAAGAAAACATTTTAGAACACAGGTACTCCTTGAAGTAAGATGGGATCCGCATTTCCTTTATTTATAGCTCTTTACAGAGATAGATATTTATCACTATTTTTTGCGCTAGAAGAAAGCAAAGGAAAATTATTAAGATGCATTGTATCTTTTATTATTGCTATACCTCTGTACTTGGATTAATTTATATGTACCTGTATTATTACAGTTTACAAATCCAGTTACATTGGTGCCTTGGTAAGGGTCAGCATCACATATGCCTCATGAATACTTGTTAAAGGGACATTATACACTCAGTTTTTCTTTGCATAAATGTTTTGTAGATGATCTATTTATATAGCCCATACAGGGTTTATATATATATATATATATAATTTTGCTTATTTTTTAAATAACATTGCTCTGATTTTCAGACTCCTAACCAAGCCCTAAAGTTTTAGGAGAATACTGATGTCTACCTACTCAAGCTTGCTCCTGTTTGTGTAAAGAGTCTTTTCATATGTAGATGGTGGGGGAGGGGGGGGAGTGTCTATTATTTCCCACTTAAAGTGGGTGTTCCAGCTACCTTTTTAACAGAGCTAAACTGGTAGCTTCTAAGTTAGTTTTTAAATGGAAAATTATTTAAATATGAAAATTGGTGTATGCTGTCCCTATTTTTCTGAGACATTGCCTATTTTGGCCTCCTGTACCTTTAAATAATTGTCGCAAGACATTTTTCACATTTAAAAACTGCCCCACCATTTGCATATGAATGAGTGTATATTATTTATATTTAGTGCAATTGTATTTATTTGCATTTATATTTGTTATTTAAGTGGGTGCGTTTGTGCAGTATTATGTGTGCCTTTTAGGCTAGAACATTGTGGGCAGAGCTATGGGAATCACTAGTGGGCATGGATAATAATCGTGTAACCTGGTTACATAATTGCTCTGCTACAAAACATTCCTAGAAAGGTGTTTCTAACTATTCTCATATCTACTCAAAGCATATAACTACTAACCATCCACAATATACCTAAACTGTACTAGCTGTGAGTAGTGCATTGCTTCTTCTGAGTCCGCTACATATGCTTTTTAACAAATGAAATCAAGATAATGAAATACATTTTATAACAGAAGTAAATCTGTCTCTTAAAATTGCATGAGCTAAATTGTGAAAGTTTAATATTGACTTTGCCAGTTTTTTTGATAGTTTCTTGTGTGTAACAATTTAGAAAGACATTAAACTATTTAGATAATTTAGACATTGTTCTTGGGGGGCATTTGTTTAGCTGAGAATCAATTATTTACCTGTGTTTGATCCTAAAGGAATTAATGGATCCCTGCCCTAGCTTTAAGTTTTCTTATTATCACATTCACCTTTATCCATTAAATTCCTTTGTTGAAACTTACCATGAGGTAGGCTCAGGGAATGCCCAGGTGTTTTGAGCAGTGTCTGTATAACATTGGTAGAAACAGTGTTACAAAGCAAGTAAAATGCTAGTTTGTATTTAAACTAATGCTACAGTAGTATTCAGCAATAATCTATAGGCTCTGGTCTGTCTGTATCTCTTGGGTTGTGCATCCCAGGCCTAGGCTACAGCCTTGTTTTGACATTTAATTAGACAGGAACTCTTTTGTGCTTTTTTGAAAACCTCCTATAAAAAATAATTAGTAACCTGAAGGTTTTCTGTGTTTAACCTGCCACCTAAGCAATAGCAGACACATTCCCAAGTACTGGTCATTGATTATGTACTCTATGTTCTAATATTAGATGCTGGCCTTCAGTATCTAGCTGATGTATGCTTAGAGAAATGTATCATTTACTTGAAATGTATTTTAGTATGTAATTTCAACATTCCTTTGTATTCAATGAGATGATGATTTAGCAAAATGTGCATATGACATATTCTTGCTGCTCATTACTGTCACCTTGGTCTTACTGGACCTTTTGAAAATGTCAGAAAGATATGAACTGATGATGTTTGCTTATTTTCATGAGTTGATTCACATTTATCAAAATCTTTAGATATATTTCTGTGGTAATAAATTACTTACATTTTATGATATATAAATTAAAAAAATCGGAATAGGTGCTTGCATTTATATCAACCTTAAAGCGACAGTATAATTAAATGTGCCATGCTCTGTATAAAAGAAAATTAAGGCTGAAATGTACATTAAATTGAATTTTAGAAGTATATTGCATTTATTTTTTATTTTAAAAATATTTATTTCATACAGGTGGTGAGGGTCCACGATCCATTACTCCTGGGAACTACTCTTCTCTACCACTAGGAGGAGGCAAAGATTCCCAAACCCCAAGAGCCCTATATAACCCCTCCCACATACCTCAGTCTCTTCTTTTGTCTCCCTTTATGGATCTACAATATACTACTATTCCTTAAACCTCTGCTGATATCTTTCAGTACTGCTTTGACTGTCTGCTGATTGTGTGCTAGTGGTAGAAAAGAGTCTCTTCTCTCCGTTTTCAGACAGACAGTGTCAAAGCAGTAGCTTATGTCAACTATCAGGCGGGAACTCAGTTTCCTAGCTATGATGGAGATGTCTTGAATTCTCTTATGGGCAGAATCCAATTCCTGTATAGTCTCTGCGATTCATATTCCATGGAGAAACGAAGCAGACTTTCTCAGTCAATATTCTCTACATCCAGGGGAGTGGTCTCTTCACAAGATGTGTTCAATCAGATTGTAGATCTTTGGCGTCTCCCATAGATGGATCTGATGGCCTCTTGTTTGAACAACAAACTTCCCAGGTACTTTGCATAGTCCAGGGATTCTCAGGCAGATATAGTGGATGCTCTAGTAGTTCTTTGTTTTTTCCACTGGCTTATCTTTTTCCTACTCTGGTACTTCTGCTCAGAGTGATTTTCAAGATAAGCCTAGATAAGTCATCAGTAATCTGCCATTTCTCTGAAGGGGCAGATTTCTTCTCTTTCAGTTTTGTTCCACAGGAAGATTGCTAATCTTAAAGTGTTATTTATTTTGGCTATCTCTTCTGTTAGAAGAGTTTCTGAGTTATCTGCTCTTTCTTGTGATTCCAATATCTAATTTTTTTTTTTATCAGGATACAGCAGTTTTACAGACCTCATTTAATTTTTTGTCTAAAGTTGTTTCTTCATACAATATTAGCAGAGAGATTGTTGTTCCTTCTTTGTTTCCTAATCCTAAGAATGCTTCAGAGAGATCTTTGCATTCTTTGTTAGGACATTTAAATATTACATTGATGCAACTAAGGGCTTTAGACAAACTTCTAGTTTGTTTATTCACTTTTCTATTCCTTGGAAAGGTCAAAAAGTTTCTACTATTTCTTTGGCCTCTTTGTTGAAACTTTTGATTTACAAATCTTACTTGGAGGCAGGTCAGGGGTCAGCCTCCACCGCAGCGGATTACTGCTCATTCTACTAGGTCAGTTGCCACTTTTTGGCAACTGAGGCTTCAGTTGACCAGATTTGCAAGGCAGCTATTTGTTTTTTGCGTCCTTTTGCAAAATTCTACCATTTTGATGTTTTTGCTTCTTCTGAAGCATCCTTTGGTAGGAAGGTTCTTCAGACAGCTGTCTCAGTTCAATTGTTTGCTTTTTGTATTTATTTTAAATGCGTTAGAAAAAAAAAAGAAAAAAGGTTTGGGGTTGTGGATTTAATTTCTCAGAGAAACAAAGATTCTCAGAAGCACTGCTATAAGACTGACACACTTGAGAGGCTGTGTTCTATTCCACAGCATGGATCCTGGAGGTAAGATTGTTTAAATTTTTACACATAAAATGCTATAACAGGGTCACAGTGTAGCTCCTTTATACCTTGATAGGATCCAGGGTTAATATCCTCTGAAGGGGGTTAATTAATCAGTGTATTAATTATTTACATGCTGCTTTGTATGATTTTTTTCGTGGGCTTATAGACTGTGTTTTTGGCTGGAACAAACAGGTTTCATTTTTAAGTTTCACTTTAATTTTTGAAAGTGTTGCACAGCTCCTATTACTTGCTGCACTTGTAATAACAGGGGAAGTACTGTCTTGCACTCCATGTGACCGGGTGTGGTCTATGTTAATTTCCTCCATTCTGGCTGAGACTTGAACCTGAGGAGAGTGTTTCCTCTGTTAAGTGTCTGGGTCTAGGAGGTGGTGAGTGCCCCATCTATTGGGAGTATAAAGGTGCAGTTTTCTATAATAAATAACGTTTTTGTGTCCTCCTGTGGGTATAACCTGAGCTAAGGAGGACTCTAACATGTTAGAAGGTACTCCTTCTGTACTAAATCATACCTGTTTATATTGTGAGCAGGACATGGTTTTCCCGCCCACTCAATTATGTTCCACATGCCTTAACACCGCTATAAAGTGCTAAGGCTCTTAGTCCCTCTTAGCCGTCTACCTCTCAGGACTCGGTGTCCCGTGAGATTACTACTCTTGTTACATTATCCACTCCACACGCAGTTCCCCGTAGCACATCTAATCCTACATCCGGAGGGGGCCTTCTTCCTGCAGACTTTGCCGCGCAGTTACAAACGGCAGTGTCTTTCTCTAACAAATGCAAGAGAAAGGTTAAACATAGCTCTCCTGACCCAGAGTCATCTAAATATTTATTGGATTTGGCTACATTGTCCCAGTTATCCGATGATGAGTTAACCTCTGTAGCTTCAGAGGTTGAACTTTCTGGGTCCTTAGCATCTAAGCCTCCTGCTGCAGAGGAACTGTCCTTTAGATTTAAAATTAAACACTTGCGTTTTTATTAAACAAGGTTCTGTCTACGTTATAGGTTCCAGAGGCCGTGCTGCCTGAAGAACCTATGATACCTAAATTAGACAGAGTTTGTGCCGGTTAAGATGGCGAACATTATTAAGAACTAATAGGAAAGAATTGGTTCTTCCTTTTCCCCCTTGTCTACTTTTAAAAAGTTGTTCCCGGTCCAGGACTCTCAACTGGATTTGTGGGGCTAAATTCCTAAGGTGGATGGCGCTATCTCTTAGCTTGCTAAACATACTACTATAACTCTTGAGGATAGTTCTTCATTCAGAGAGCCGATGGATAAGAAAATGGAAACCTTTCTGAGAAAGATGTTTCAACATACAGGATTTTTGTTTCAACCGGCGGCTGCAGTTGCCGCGGTTGCCTGAAGCAGCTACCTGCTGGTGCAACTCTTTGTCGAAACTCATTGAGGTGGAGTCTCCCTTCGAGGATATTCAAGACAGAGGTAAAGCTCTGAGAATTGTTAATTATTTTATTTGATGCGAACATGCATCAATTTCGCCTAAATGCAAAGGTCTCTGCCTTTGCGGTACTAACCCACCGGGCACTCTGGTTGAAGTCTTGGTCTGCGGATATGACTTCTAAGTCCAGACTCCTTTCTCTTCCCTTCAAGGGAAAGATTATATTTGGTCCAGGCCTGGACTCCATTATTTCTACAGTTAACGGAAGCAAGGGTGCCTTCCTACCGCAAGATAAGAAAGTCTAAGGGACAACAATCTTCTAATTTTCGTTCCTTTCATTCTGACAAATCCCAACAACAACAATCCTCGCCCGAGCAACCCAAGAGTACTTGGAAGCCGGCTCAGTCCTGGAATAAATCCAAGCAAATTAAGAAGTCTGACGAAAACAAGTCGGCATGAAGGGGTGGCCCCTGATCTGGAATCGGATCGCGTAGGGGGCAGACTGTCTCTTTTTTTTTTTCCAGACGCCTGGTTCAAAGATGTACAGGATCCGTAGGTCCTGGAGGTGGTATCTCAGTAATACAATCTCTCAAATCTGTCCACCAGACCAGAAAAGAGGGATGCTTTTTTAGGGTGCATTCGCAATCTATCCTCCTTAGTTGTCCCGGTGCCTATTGAAGAAAGAGGTTTGGGGTTTATTCAAACCTTTTCATGGTCCCAATTCTGGACCTAAAGTGCTTAATCAAATTTCTCAGTGTCCCTTCCTTGGAGACAATAAGGTCCATCCTTCCATTGATTCAGAAAGGCCAGTTTATGACTACTATAGATCTGAAGGACGCTTACCTTCATGTTCCAATCCACAGGGAACACTTTCAGTTCCTGAGGTTTGCATTCCTGGACCAGCACTTCTAGTTCATTGCCCTTCTGTTTGGCCTAGCTACTGCTCCAAGAATCTTTATGAAGGTTCTGGGGGCTCTTCTAGCTGTTGCCAGAACTCAGGGTATTGCAGTAGCCCCATACTTGGACGATATTCTGGTGCAAGCACCATCCTTTCATCTTGCAGAAGAATTCTCTCAGTCTTCTTCGATCACATGGATCGAAGATAAACTTGGAAAAGAGTTCTCTTATCCCAAATACCAAGGGAGAATTTTTGGTACTATAATAGACTCTATATCCATAAAGATATTTCTAACAGACCAGAGACGTTGCAAGCTAACTTCGGCATGTCTTGCCCTCCGGACCTCCTTGAGTCCCTTTGTGGCTCAGTGTATGGAGGTGATTGGTCTCATGGTGTCCTGTATGGACATCATTCCTTTTGCCAGCTTCCATCTCAGACCTTTACAACTGTGAATGCTGAGGCAGTGGAACGGCGATCATTCAGATCTGTCTCAACAGGTTGTATTAGACAGCTGGTCAAGAGAATCGCTCTCTTGGTGGCTCTCTCCTGATCATCTGTCCCGAGGGACATGCTTCTTAAGACCATCCTGGACACAGCCTACCCAGATGTGGAGCTGTTTGGGGTGCCAGGAAGGCACAGGGTTTGTGGACTCAGGAGGAGTCCTCCCTCCTGAGCAATATTTTGGAACTATGGGCAATCTTCAAGGTCTTGAAGGCTTGGCTACTTCTGGGTTCATCCCAGTTTATCAGATTCCAATCAAACAATATAACCTTGATGGCTTACAACAACCATCAGGGGGAATGAGAAGTTCCTTGGCGATGAAGGAAGTATCTCAGATTCTGGAGTGAGTGGAGGCCCACAGCTGTTTGCTGTGGGCGATCCACATTCCGGGTGTGGACAACTGGGAGGCGGATTTTCTCAGCAGGCAATCCTTCCATCCAGGGGGATGGTCTCTCCATCCCAAGGTGTTTGCAGAGATATGCAGCAAGTGGGGGATGCCGGAGATAGATCTCATGACATCCCGTCTCAATACCAAGCTACCCAGGTACAGGGCAAGGTAGAGGGATACCCAATCGGATCTAATAGATGTACTAGCAGTGCCCTGGAGGTTCAAACTCTTATATCTTTTTCCTCCATTACCGGTTCTTCCTCGAGTGGTGGCCCGCATCAAGCAGGAGCGGTTATCAGTAATCCTGATTGCTCCATCGTGGCCGTGAAGGACGTGGTTCGCGAATTTAGTGGGGATGTCCTCATCTCCTCCGTGGAAGTTACCTTGTCGCAGAGACCTGCTGATACAAGGTCAATTTGTTATTCAAAATCTAGATTCTCTGAGGCTGACTGCGTGGAGATTGAACTCTTAATCTTAGCCAAGAGAGGTTTCTCTGGGAGTGTTATTGATACGCTTATTGAAGCTCGTAAACCAGTTACTCAGCATATCTGCCACAAGGTGCGGAGGACCTACTTTTTCTGGTGTGAAGAGTGTGTTTTTTCCTGGCACAGAGTTAAGGTTGCCAGGATCTTATCTTTTCTCCACGGTGGGCTGGAGAAGGTACTTTCTGCTAGTTACCTGAGGGTACAGATTTCGGCCCTGTCGGTTTTATTGCACAAGAGACTGTCTGAGCTTCCAGAAGTGCAGTCCTTTGTTAAGGCTTTGATTAGGATCAGACCTGTGTTTAGATCTAGGGCTCCTACTTGGAGCCTAAATCTTGTTCTTTGGGTTTTGCAACAGGTTCCGTTTGAGCCTCTGCATTTCGTTGACATTAAATTGTTATCTTGGAAGGTTCTCTTTTTATTGGCTATTGCATCTGCGCGCAGAGTTTCTGAGATCTCTGCTTTGCAATGTGAGCCCCCGTATCTGATTTTTCATGCAGATAAGGCAGTTTTACGTACTAAATTAGGTTTTATTCCTAAGGTTGTGTGAGATTGTAACATCAATCAGGAGATTGTGGTTCGTTCCTTGTCTCCTAATCCTTCTTCATTGAAGGAACGCTTACTTCACAATTTGGATGTGTTTCGTGCCTTGAAGTTCTATCTTCAGGCTTCTAAGGAGTTTAGACAATCTTCCTCTTTGTTTGTTGTCTATTCAGGGAAGCGTAAGGGGCAGAAGGCTACTTGGACTTCCCTATCTTTTTGGTTAAGGAGTGTCATCCGCTTAGCTTGCGAGACATCGTCCTCCTGAGAGGATAACGGCTCATTCCACTAGAGCAGTGGCTTCCTCTTGGGCCTTTAAGAAAGAGGCCTCTATGGATCAGATTTGTAAGGCGACTTCCTGGTCCTCCTTACATACTTTTTCAAAAGTTTACACGTTTTATGTTTTTGCTTCGGCTGAAGCAGTTTTCGGGAGAAATGTTTTGCAGGATGTGGTGCCTTAAGAAGAGGGTCCGCCTCTTCCTTTTTGTTCCCTCCCGTTATTCATTCAGTGTCCTCTGTAGCTTGAGTATAGTTTTCCCAACAGTAAGGAATGAAGCCGTGAACTCTCCCTATCTTAGGAAGGAAAACATAATTTATGCTTACCAGATAAATTCCTTTCCTTCCGGATAGGGAGAGTCCACGGCCCGCACGTTTTTTCTTGTCTATGGGCGGTCCCCTATTATTTATTTTATTCTTCTGGCACCATTTATACCCTAATGTTTCTCCTACTTTTCCTTGTTCCCTCGGCAGAATGATTTGGGTAATGAGGAAGTTGGAGAGATATTTAAGCTTTTGGCTGGGGTGTCTTTGCCTCCTCCTGGTGGCCAGGTGTTGTATTTCCCAACAGTAAGGAATGAAGCCATGGAATCTCCCTATCCGGAAGGAAAGGAATTTATCTGGTAAGCATAAATTGTTTCTTTCATGGTGGTGAGAGTCCACGAGACCCCACCCTTAAGTTTTTTGGGTTAATTTTTTCTTTAGCACATCTATTTTCCCAGCTCCTTTTATGGCTCTTATTCATTTTTCTTACCTCACTTTGCTTGGCTATGCATTAGACTGAAGTATGTGTAAGGTGGGAGGGGTTTTATAGGGATCTTGGGGTTTGGGAATCTTTGCCTCCTCCTACTGGTAGAGAAGAGTAGTTCTCAGGAGTAATGGATCATGGACTCTCACCACCATGAAATAAATGAATTTATCAGGTAAGCATAAATTATGTTTTTATATGTTTTGCAGTTGCAGAGCTCATAATTTTCCTGCGGATTGTGGTGTTGTGTTTGTCATCTTGTAATTCTTTCAGTTGTTATCTCCTGTTTATATCTGGTCAGACCAAACCAAGCTGCTTAAAGGGACATTAAACCCAATTTTTTCTTTAATTAATCAGATAGAGAATATACTTTTAAACAACATTCCAATTTACTTCTATTATCTAATTTGTTTCATACTTTAGATATCCTTTGTTTAAGAAATACAATGCACATGGCTGAGCCAATCACACAAGGCATCTATGTGCAGCCACCAATCAGAAGCTTCTGATCCTATCTAGATATGCTTTTCAGCAAAGGATATCAAGAGAATGAAGCAAATTAGATGATAGAAGTCAAATAGAAAGTTGTTTAAAATTGCATGCTCTTTCTAAATCATGAAAGAAAAAAATTGGTTTTAATGTCCCTTTAATCCTGCAACTGGATCACACAGATAATTTGGCACTATCCTAGGAGACCTAGATTTCAGCTCTACCTGCTTGAGCCTGTGTGCTTTCTGTCCATGCCATGATAAAAATTTAATTTTAAAAACAAAATTGACACAATTAGAAAATAAATCTCTTCCTCCCACCCCTCAAAGCCATACCTTAAAGGTACATGAAACCCAAAATGTTTCTTTCATGATTCAGATAGAGAATACAATTTTAAACAACTTTCTAATTTACTTCTATTATATAATCTGTTTCATTCTCTTGGTATAATTTGTTGAAGGAGCAGCAATGCACTACTAGTTTCTAACTGAACACATGGGTGAGCCAATCACATTCAATATGTATATACAGCCACCAATCAACAGCTAGAACCTAGTTTCTCTGCTGCTCATGAACTTGCCTAGATAAACCTTTCAGCAAATGATAACAAGAGAAAGAAGTAAATTAAATAATAGAAGTAAATTGGAAAGTTGTTTAAAATTGTATTCTCTATCTGAATCATAAAAGAAAAATTTTGGGTTTCATGTCCATTTAATCACACCAATCCCAATAGAATTATCAGCCAGTATCCTTACTTCCCATTGCCTCCAAATGTTTGGAATGATTAGTCTATACTCATCTAACTCAGTTACTCTCAACTAACGCTTTACTTGATCCCCTCCAATCTGATTTCTTCTTTAAACAGTCAACACTGCTCTCACTAAAGTAACTATCAGCTAAAGCAAAAGGCCACTATTCTTTACGTATTCTTCTGGATATATCCTCTGTTTTTTATATAGTTGACCATCCTCAACTCTTACAAACTCTATATTCTTATGGCATCCGAGACACTGATCGCTCCTGGTTCGCTTCCTATCTCGTAAATTGCTTGTTTAGAGTTGTCTTTAATAGCATGTGATCTGATCCTTTGCCTCTCTCAGTAGGAGTACCCCAAAGGCTCTGCCCTGGGTCCCTTACTCTTTTCTATATATAAATCCTCCCTTGGAAAATGTCTATCCTGCTTTGGGTTCCAGTACCACTTATACTGTACTAATTTGTTTTGTTTAGTGTGTTATTATGCATTTGTATCTTACTTCAAATCTTTATAATTTTATAAATCTACTTCTATACCCAGCGCTACTGAATTCTGTGGCACCAAACCAATCTGATTATAATAATAATAATAAATATCTAAAGAATGGAGCTGCAAAGCTTGTATCCCACATTTAACACACCAGCTTCTTCTCCACTCGGCAGGTTTATCTATGTAAATCTACAAGGTTTGGCAGCCCATATGCAGTTTCAAGGCCCAAATGTTAGACCTTTAAGGGTAATTACAGAGGATTCTACAGAATAAATACCATATATAAGAAAAAGTCAACTGTTGTGTTTCTACAAATAAATGAACATTTTTTTTTTATTAATTTTGATAATTAAAATACAGTGTTTCACTTATGTTTTGTTGGCTTGGTAACAATAGTAGAATCAGTTTTGTTCACGCATTACAATATTTAAAAATGCATTATTCAACAAATCTTTATTTGAATAGGTGTTTTTGAAACTTTAAAAGAGCTCTGTCTAGTAATTAGAGGGTTCCACAATCGATACAGTGTTTCTGTAACTAAGAAATCTGTCTTCATCTGAAGAAGCAATACTTGTGTCGGCATGATTTAGTAATGCAGACCCATTAATACCCACTTAGAAGGCAATATGAAGATGACATAGTTATTAAAGCAGCCATCAGTGCAAATTTGAAATAATAAACTGGTACCTCAGAATAAAAAAAAATAGTCAGTAATAACTGGTTAAAGGGACAGTAAACCTATTTCTGTTGAATTGCTATAGAATAACATTGGTCAACTCTTAACATTTAAAAAATAAAAATAAAACTGGAATTCTTTTTTCAATAGCCAAACTCTCTCCACCATTTGCCTTTTTTTGTGGGGAGCCAGTCTGAACTTGAGTCTGCAGACAATAAAACTAGCCACGGTCATAATGTTTTATGTCCCTTTAAAGTATTTAATAGTTTTTTCCTAGCTTCGGATACACCTTTATACTTTACTGCGGTAGTAACAACAAAAATCATTAAAGTGAAACTATGTTATAAACCAGGTAATAAACTTTGAAACTGTAATAAACTGCAATAAAATGTAGGTCAGTTGTAAATCCCCTTTATTCATTTATTTATTTATTTTGATACTCTCCATATACTTTTGAATTCAGTGAGATTCTAATTATTTATGCAATGTGTGTGGCACGCAGCATGGACTCGGGTAATGTAAAAGCATGCTTAGTAAATACACAGTGAGATATAAAAAACAGGGTTAAAGGGACATTCAAGTCAGATAGAACATACAATTCTAAACAACTTTTAAATTTATTTCCATTAACAAAATATGTACATTCTTTTTATATTTGTACTTTTGGGGTCACAAGCTTCTACTGAGCATGTGCAACAATTCACAGAATATACGTATATGCGTTTGTGATTGGCTGATGGCTGTCATATACAGGGGGAGTGGAAATAGACATAACTATGAAATTTGTCAGAAAAAAATCTAGTACTTATTTTAAGTTCAGACTAAGGGCACAATCACATATTTGGCGACGGGCACAAAACCCGGTGTCGCCAATTTTTCGTCCAATTGAGTGATCGCATATATTTTACTCATCGACTGCAGCTTTTACTCTCATAAACTAATATTGAACTGGCGTCGCGAGTTGGTATCACATATTCAGCTAAAGGGCTTACTCGCGCAGAGTGGAGAAATTTTACTAAATTTTTACATCGCCACACATAGGCAGACGCAACAAGCCTTGTGCTGAGTATAAAAGTAGTACTGTAACTCCCTGGAAGAACTAACAAACACCTAATACATGTGCAATATCAACCCCTGAATCGCCATCCCCCCACATAGCAATGTGTAATAAGTTATTAACCCCTTAACCTCCATCTCCCCACATTGCAATGACTATTAAAATGTATTAAGCCCTAAACCGCCATCCCCCCACATCACAAACTACCGAATGAACATATTAACGCCTAAACCGCCATTCCCCCACATCACAAACTACCGAATTAACATATTAACCCCAAAACCGCCATCCCCCCACATCACAAACTACCGAATTAACGTATTAACCCCTAAACCGCCATCCCCCCACATCACAAATACCTAAATAAAATATTAACCCCTAATCCGCCATCCCCCCATATCGCAATCACCTACTTAACGTATTAACACCTAAACAGCAATCCCCCACAACGCAAAGTATTAAACTAAAAACTAAGCCCCCTAACCTAACACCCCCTAACTTAACCACAAATTAAACTACACTGAAATAAAATTCATTAAAAAAACAAAAAACTTACCATTACATTAAAAAAAACCTACCCTTACAATTTGTTGCTTATGCAAATCTACTGTATATACTGGTATATTTTCTATCATTAAAAATAGTATTTAAACGTTGGTTTTTTTTTTGCGTGAAAAAAAGTTATATTTAATCAATTTATTTTGTTAACAGTAAATACACATGTGGCCATTAAGGGTTTATTGCTCACTGGCTGACAAGCAACCCCCACTGTTTTATTGGTGGATAGTGAAAAAAACTTTTTTTTATTACAGAAACATCCTTAAAAAATATTCAGATACAATAAAGGAAAAAGCACTTGAAACTTTATCATTAAAAGAACATTACATTTTTTTGTTGGATCTAAAAGTAAGTATTTTTTTGTTGGTTTTATATTTTAAACGTATGTTCTTTTGCCAAATTAATATTATATTTTGTTATTAGAGAGCCACAAAAGTCAAAAGTAAAGTTTAATGATTCAGATAAAGCATGCAATTTAAAAAAAAAAAACCTTTCCGGGGATGTGTCTGAGCAGCGTCCAAGAATAGCCGCAATATCAGAAGCTTTTGGAGAAGACTAAGATATCCACTGAATATCTCTGGTCTACAGCAACATCCACACTTTAGAGAGAGAGATTTGAATATATTGAAATTCACTTTATTGAACCGTATCAAGATTACTGTGACAGTGACCCTAAGGAGCTGATTCAGACTATTAGGATGTTTGGCAGCGGCTAAATATTAGTATTTTACCACTGAACTGCTACTACTCTCTATACTGAAAATGGAAGAAATTGATGTGGCTATGCAAGGCCAACTGATTGATTTTGAGTGTAATATGTTCAGCAGATTCGACCACCACCTGTCTCTCTTGGAGCTGACACATGCAGAGAAGACTATTCGAGACTGAAGCAGCAACGGCTGTAGAACCCATCGTTCAAGGATGGGAAACACAATTTAAAAAGCACCAGCTTTCTAAGGAGAAAGTTCCTGCCTGTTCCCTACTGAGTGCTTATGAGAGATCCTTGTCTCTTTGTTTATTGAGGCCCTCTGGAGGGAGCCAAATATCATTTCTGCGCTAGGGAGGAGAATCCTGTAGTTAGATCAGCGAAATAACTAATCATTGAGCTTTGTGATCAGACTGAAAAGGCTTTCGTATATATACAGCTGGGTCCCACAATTGTCAGAACTCACCTGCAGCTCTTAATGATCAGCCCAGCCTAGTGGTGTTAAACAAGTCCTCACTGGATATAGACGGAGCCGTATCATTCTGCTACAGAACTGGAGAGGAAAAGCACCTTAATACCGCAATATGCAGATTGGTCTGTGTTAAAAGAATAGGGGCTTCTGCTTGGCTGGGCCCTCAGATTATCGCCATGCACTATCCCAATGTGAGGAGATGGACTCTGTTAGATTTTTAACTTGTGTGGTGTTGTGTGTTTTGTGCACCAGAAATGTATCCCCGCTCTTGGAAGACGGCAGATTATTGTCTGTAAGATCATGCAGAACTGGCATAGGGTAAAAAAAAAAATTTCACTGAAGTGACTCACTCTTGGGTTCCCTACCTTTTTCATAACTATTAATGAAAACTTTATTGTCTTAAGTAATTTCCCTAAGATTTATGAGGTTCACACTTTAAACCTTTGTATATTTATGTTAGACACTGCATTAATGTTACCATGGTCCTATTGTAATTTTATGTAAGAGACATGAGTGGTCTTGTTCTGAATTATATCTAATATAAGCTAGTACTTGAGTACTGTCACTATGTGAGTTAAACAAAGTATTCGTCTTATGGGATATTAAGCACTGGCATCAAGCTAATCTCATAGGCCTTTATTGTAACTACTGCCTTCTCTTATAATTTGTTTTTACCTAGTATATTTACATGCGCAAGAAGCTGGACATAGATTTTCACTCCTATATGTCTTAGTCAGTTCATGGAGTATCTCAATAGCTTTTGCCACTTGTCATATAAGTACAAGACTATGGGGGGGATTTAATAAGCAGCGGATGCTGCTTCGTCCGCGTAAGACCGCTGCTCCTTAACTTGTCCGACACCTTTTAGGTGGTGGACTGCAATCGTCACGATCAGATACGATCAGGATGATTAACACCACCTGCTATCATGTCCAACAGCCATCACTGAATGCCAACAGCATACGCTGTCAGCATTTAACATTGCACAATTAGTTCTGGTGAACTGCTTCTGCAATGCCGCCCCTGCAGATTTGCGTCCAATCGGCCACTAGGGGGTGTCAATCAATCCGATCATATGCGATCGGGTGGATCGATGTCCGCAGCCTCAGAGCAGGCGGACGAGTTAAGGAGGCTTGTGCGGAAACGGGGGCATCAGAGAGAAAAATGTAAAATGTATCATTTTATTACTTAACTATCCTGCACCCCACTGAGAGTTTAATTTCTTCTGCTGGCTGTGTTTACTTAGGCTATTAAATAGCTGAGACTCCAGTATCAAAACTTTCAGTATAGGTTGGGAAACCACAAGCTAAATCATCTATTTCAAAGGCCAAAATAGGGGTAAAGGAGCTACTTGTAAACATGTAAACAATTTAATACACTCCATCAGATAAAATGGATTATTGGGAACAATTGAAATGGGAGAACATTTTGGGGTGAACTGTCCCTTTAAGTTTGCTGCATTTAGTCTGACCCTACAACATGTTACACAGTGATTGCTTATATCAGTACAGGAGCTCATTTTCATTTGGTCCTAACTGGCTACATGACATAATCATACTGAGGAGTCTTTTTCAATTTATATATCCCAGGACATTCCCGAGACAACAAAACAGTGCAAATTTTACTGGCAAAATAACATATTTAAATGTCTACTTTGTATGCAGATATTTATGCAATGCAATACTTGATTACAGATACTACACATATCTGTCCCTATAAAGAACATGAGCTGCGAATCTCTTTGAAGGAGCTTTGATACATGACTTATATTTTTTTTTCTTACCTGTGTAGCATATGAAATATCAGTGATGTGTTATTTCTCCTAAAATATGTTTAACCCTTGATAATTTATTTGTGCAGTTTACAGTATCGTAATGATTTCATTTGTAAAAGTAAACGTGATCCATCATAGACACAAATGAAAAGTGCCTATGATATTCCCTAGAAATTTGTTGTGGTTAACCTATCTGTCTTTCTGTTCATATGGTTTATCTACCAATCTCAGTTCAAAAAGGATTGTATAATCTACTGTCATCAGGGTCATCCTTTTAAAGTAAAAATGTGAATTAAGTTGGCTACTAATAGTGGTTATTATTTTTCAACATATTGGTTTAATTTAAGGCAGTGGTAAGGGTGAACAAGTTATATAATTTCTCAGTTCACATTTAGGGGCAGATTTATCATGGCACGAATAGCGCCAAATACTCCAGTTTCCGTGCGAGCCTTTAGAGTTAAGAAGCAGTGGTCTTAAGAGAAACAAAATAAATGTATTATAATATCTGAATTCAATTTTATAAGTTCTAGATTGCAAAGTCCACTATGGGCAATGAACCATTTACAATTCTCAAATAAAATTCTATGCATGCTAGTGGCTCATTCTTTCAATATATATCCCAACTACTGATTTTAACGTGTCAGTGAAACTTTTGGATTATCCAGTACTGAAGTCTTATGGTTCTAACTGCCTTCACCTTTATTTCGCAGCAGATGTCAATAAGAACCATAATATATTTCTTTAATTTATGTTGTCAGAGTTATTTTGAAGGGGTTATCTTAGTGGCGTATTTAGGTTTTGTGCTGCCTTAGGCACTCAAATTCTGCTGTTCTGCTGCCCCCAAACCTCCCCCCCCCCCCTCCCCCCAAAGGTTTAAGGCCTTTTTCCCCTTAATATTTTTTTGGGTCAGTGTGTAAAATGTTTTGTTTTCATTTTTTTCATAACAATTCAAAAGAAAATGGGCTAGCACTTGCATACAGGTGGGTTGAATTGCATGCATCTCATACCATTTTCTCCCCGAGAGAAGGGAGAGAAAAGGAGAGGGGAGAAAAGGGAGGTAAAGGAAAGAAGGAGGAGAGAGAGAGAGAATAGATAAGTGGGGAGGGAGAGGAGAAAAGGGGGGAGGGAAAGAAAGGAATGAAAGAAGGAGTTGAGAGAAGGGAGGGAAAGAAAGAAGGCAGGGAGTGAGTTGAGGGAGGGAGAAAGGGAAAGAAGGGAGAGAGGAAGGGAGGGAGAAAGGGAAGGAAGGGAGAGAGGAAGGGAGGGAGAGAAGAATGCACTTTGAAACAATCACTGCCCTTTACATGCAACAACATACTGTAATTCCCATCATTCAAGTAATGAAACATTTTAAGTGTCCGTTTACTATTTACGCCATGGGTTCATGAATGTAGAGAAAGCTAGCTATTAGTAGCTAACATACATTAGCACTGAGAGTTTATGATTAGACATCACAAGCTGATCTAAGCAGTGCACAGAGGCATCCAGTCCGTTAGTTACTAAGACCTGCAATAAACACTGCGCTCGCAGACCCACCACAGCTGACAAGGGGAGGCAACATATCGGCACAAGGTCTTCTCCTCCAGCCTCACCTTGTAAGTATATCCCCGGGCCAGTTTCTCACCAAGAACGCTTCCACTGCAAAAATTCCAGCGGCTCTAAATGAAGCAATGGTTTAAAGGAGCACTGCCTGTGAAGAGTGACCTTAAAAGCTTGCACTTTATTGCTCACTGTACTGTGTGCTGGCTTTTAGAGACAGAATAGGGCAGGATGTGCTGCCCCTCCCAAATCTGCTGCCCTAGGCACCGGCCTTGTTGGCCTATGCCATAATATCTGGCTGAGACACTCACAGGGAAATGCCGATGTTTATAATGGTGGCATTTAGCTGTTATTATTATGAATGTTATATGTACCCTTGATCTTTTAAATAGGATACAAAATGGAGAAATAAGTAAGCAGTTGCCCTGAAATTGCTGCCAATGTTCCCACAACATATCCCCTAGGTCACTGTTTTTTAAATATGTCCTCAGGCCTCCCAACCAGGCCAGGTTTTGAGGATATCTGTACCAAAACACACTGCTCTCATCCAAGGTAATCCTGAAAATCTGGCCCATTGGGGAGGCCTGAGGACAGGTTTGAAAACCAGTGCCCTAGGACAATCTCCTAGCAATTTATAAACAGTGTCCTGTTCCTGTGATATTTAAATGCTGGGTATTATAATAATGTAGAGTATTTTAAAAAAAAACTTTAGATTATATTTGCCGCACAATGGAATCCGCTTTGTTGAAATCTGTGATGTAATGTATGCTCCCGCAATCTCAATCCGACGCAGATTGATGCTTGCGTCATTCCAGATGTTTCGAATTCACATTCGACTCTATTTGACCCTCTTCCCAATTTAACAAACATTCAACAGGTACGCTCGCGTCTTTTCTGCCGCAGTGTACCCATCGTTCAAACTGCCACCCTTGAGGCCGAGAATGCCAAAGAAATCAATGGGAGTCTGAAAACCCAGAAAGGTTATGTTAGATGGTGCAAGAGAATGAAGCTTATTACATATTTATGTAAATTAGAAAGTTGATTACAATTGTATACTCTTTCTAAATCACACAAACAACAAAGACGCATGTTCAGTATCTAAATAATATGTTAAATAATAATATTATAATCACAAGTAATTTCAAGAGACAGATTGATTTCAAAAGTAGTTTTAATGACAGGTAATGTCTGTCTGGCAGCAGGACTAGTAGATATAGGGATAAAAATGAAATAAATACGTTACATAATATAAGCTAACTTCATTTTTTTGATCAATCTAATTTCACCATGTTTAACGCATGTAATACAAGTCCCACTGCATTTCGCACCAAATTTAACGCAATACTTCGCACCAAGTTGGACGCAATACTCAAACTCCTAAACAACCCACAAACTAGTGAAATTTTCCACCACTTTTGATTAGGAAATGCATAATTACATGATTTATGACATCAGCCAATCTGATTTAAATATACATTTTCTTAATAAACGGAAAGAGTCGACAGCTGCATTCATTACTTTTGGGAATTCAGAACCTGGCCACCAGGAGGAGGCAAAGACACCCCAGCCAAAGGCTTAAATATCCCTTCCACTTCCCCCACCCCCCAGTCATTCTTTGCCTTTCGTCCCAGGAGGTTGGCAGAGAAGTGCCAGAAGTTTTGATAGTCTCTTATGGAGGGTAGTACTCTTCGGAATGGGACTGGAGTTTTAAGTTGTCCTGTCAGCCTCTCAGTGAGAGCCTGGATGAAAGTTAGAGTCCGTAGATGCAGGGAGAGTCTTTCTGCGAAAACCATCCCGACTCATGTTAACAGCTCCACCAGCAATCAGCATTGACGAGTTTCGCTACCTGCTTTCTTCTCCCAAGTCCATGTCAGAAGCGATGCTACTATCTGTCACACTTGAAGGGCCATGTTCCTGTTCCACGGCGTAGATTCCAGTAAGATTGTTTCATTTTACTTTTATCATACTGTAATACAACTGTTTATCCTAGAGGGGCTACAACCTTTCGGGGGTTTAACTTTAACACAGGGTCTCAGTGAGGCTCCTTTGTATCTTGGAATCAAGAGTTAATATCTCCTGAGGGGGGTTATTGAACAGGGGGGTCTTTAATCATGTTTGTTATGTGATTCTGTCTGCTAATGTGTAGTGACACTTAGGCTCAGGGCTTTTTCGGAACATAACAGCCTATGGCAAGTCATGCGGTCTTTAAGGTCTGGCACGCTTTTTCATGGACTGCACGATACACCTTATGACCGGACGTGGTTACGTTTTTGATCTCCATTTCCGCATTTCTGACTGTGTGGCGATGGAAACATTTCTCGTTCACTGGTGTCTGGGTCCCAGGAGGTGGTGAGATTGCCCCAGCCATTGGGGGTGTAAGGTGCCGTTTATATTTTTCTTATTAGTCCTTTTTTTTTTTTTCAGTATCCCAGTTATGGAGGATTCTGATTTTTTGGAGACGATGTCTCTGATTCAGATTCTACTTCTTGCAAAGAATATGAATTGGCCCTGGTGATACATGCCCATCAGTTATGTTTTGTGGTCGCTCTGTTACTTCCATGGAAGTTTTTTTCAAGAGAGAGGACATGTTTTTGTCCTAGGTTTGTCTGTTTGTTTATCTCTCCCTTTTAGGGGGTGACTTGTGTGGCCTTTGACAGTCCTGGGTGCCCTTTGCTTCAGGCTGGTCCTGACTACGTACAGATCCTTCTGTTTTTGAGGTCTATATCAGACATGTGGTGCCCGTTGTGCCTGGCTGGTCCGGCTGGGGCACTGAGTGGTTCTTACCACCAATGTGTTGTTTTCCTTGTTCTTCGTTTCAAGTTACAGCTAGCATCTAAGAAGACACAATGGTCCTTGGTTTGCTTAGGGGCATGGGGGATTGTATTCAGTCCTCATTGGCCTTTTTAATTTTAGTCAGCCGGGGCTCCGTTGAGATCTGCGACATAACAGTTGGTTCCCAATCTCTGTGGGAACTAGCATACCCTCCTCCCCGTAGTGGGTTGGAGGTTCAGAAGATTTTAGGTCCTTCATTCCGCCAGTTCCTGGTGGACTTGCCTTCCGAGGCTTCCTTGGGTTTGTCCTTTTAGGATTTGTTCCCTGTTTATATTTCTCTTCCTTTGAGTCGAGGCTGTCTGGACTTTGTCCTGTCTTTCTTGACGGCTTTTGGCCGTTTATGTTAGGAAGTTGAGGGCCTTGCGGCTCTTGCCGCTTCCGGGAGTTAGTCGTTTCCATATCGGGGATGATAGACTGTGTTGTCTCCTTTCTACTGCTAGCTTTCGCTTTGGATCTTTCACCAGGACTTGGGATGCTTTGCATTCTTCTCTCTTCAGTGTGGCCTACGGAAAAATAATCTGAGAGGATTATGGAGACTAGTCTGTTTCTGACCTTTTTTTTTTTAAAGTGACTTTGTTCTCGTAAATATTCCCTTAGTCTTGGACTTCGGGAGTGTTTTTCATTGTGCTCTAGAGTGGCTGTGTGACTTTGTCATTGCCTTGCTCCTTTTTGGTAGGGAGTTTGTCTCCTATTAGGGGTGTTCTCTTCCCTTTTGGGCTTGGAATTTTACAAGTGAGTCCTGTACCCGTTTTCCGGGTTAGCCCGGAACACATTCCCTGCGATGTCTGCTCTGCTTCAGACTGGGTATCTTATGCTCCCCTGGGGGTATAGTTGGTTTTAGAACGAGCCTGGGTCCAGGTTCTTGTCCTGATCCTTCTTTGGATGTCTGGAAACTTACGTTCCTGTGGACTGTTCGAGACAGGGTTTTTGTCTCGGATCCTTCTTGGAAGGTCTGGAGATTTTATGATCCTGTTGGACTGGTTCAAGATGACCCAGTGTTTTCAGTGAGGGACTTTTTGCCCTTGCGGGCAGAATGTGCTTCCCTTTTTGGTGAGGGAGTTTTTCTCTGTTGCAATCAACAGTTGTATCTGGATGATTCGTCATTCGGTCCTGGACTTTGATTCAGGCTACGGCTTCCTCATGCCATTGTGGGCATGGGCGCTGTTTTTGTCTGTTCCCTCCCCTTGGGGGGTGGGGTGGTTAGACTACCTCTGTACCGGCTGGTGCTTGGAGGTGGGGGGGGTTTTCCTCTCTCTGGAGGGTCGGAGCAAGTAACTTTTATTGCTTTTATGCAGGGTGCAGCATACTGTGGCTCTGTGGCTTGTTCTGTTCCGACTGTTGGAGATTGAAGTCTCCCTGTTGACTATGACAGGGGTATTGCGCCAGCACTTCCTAAGGGGGTCTATTTGAGCTTTTCTATACCAAGTCCGAGGGGGTTCTCCTTGGGAGTACCCTTAATTTTGGAGGAGTGGATTGGGTTGGCACCCAAGCTCTGTTGGGGGGTGAGCTCCTCTCCATTTTACATTTCCCAGGGGGCTTAGGGTTTGGGATCTCATTGTTCCCCTTGTCTATCAGACATGCCTATCGCTTGGGCTGGTCTGGTGCTTGGAGCAGGATCTGAGATCTGTTTGTTCTGCTAATTTAGTACTCAGATTATGCAAGTTTTTTGGTGAGCCTTCCTTGGGGGGGGATCAGGTGTGGCTGCATCTTGGGAGTTGTCATTGAATGACGGTAGAGTGCAGTGTTTTGGCTCTTCAGGTGTTGACGTCAGGTGTTCGCCTATATGAGCTTGGAGCGCGAGGCTTAGGGCTCGGAATATTTAGATATTCTGAGCTGCTCTTCAGCGGTTTTAGGAGACCTTTGTCTTCAGGTGTCTCTAGGGTGTGGATACACTCTGCTTAGGGAAGATTCTCTTCTCTGTTCAGACTCCAAGATTCTTGATCCCTTGGATGCTGTGCGGACTGTGGTTTGGGTCTGCCTCCCTTTGTTTCTGCTGGATGGTTGGGTTCTTGTTAGCTTGGCCCTGGTTTTGGGGGTTTTAGCTTTGTGTCCTTGGGGCTTGTTTACACCCCACTTCGTGATTGTCTGGAGTCCTTTATGGATGTCTTATCTGTGTCCTTTTCTCCTTTTTGACAGAATCAGTGGTGTAGCCCTTTCTCTAGTAAGGGGTGTGTTGTTGTGGAACCGACTGTCGGGGGACGGTGTCTCTTCGGAGGCTTGTTTGGCTCAGTCGAGTCTAGGTACTGCGGTCTCTAGCAAGGTTATGGACTTCTGTGGGTCATTGTCCTTGGGCCTTTTTCTTTTTTAATTTTTTTCTTGTCTTCGGACAAAGGTGGTTTTTGTTTGGGTAGGTGTTTTCAGGCCTGGTGCCCTCAGAATGGGCTGCCTCTTGTACCCTCCTGTTTTTGCATTCACTGTCCTCTATAGCTTGGGTATTGTTTTCCCAACAGTAATGAATGCAGCTGTGGACTCTTTCCGTTTATGAAGAAAAACTTAAATTATGCTTACCTGATAATTTTCCTTTCTTCAGACAGAGAGTGTCCCACAGCTCCCCGCCCATATTTTTTTGTGGGGCGTCTGTCATTTTGTTCTTCTGGCACCTTTTTCACCCTGATATTTCTCCTACTGTTCCTTGTCCCTCGGCAGAATGACTGGGGGATGGGGGAAGTGGGAGGGGTATTCAAGCCTTTGGCTGGAGTGTCTTTGCCTCCTCCTGGTGGCCAGGTTCTGAATTCCCAAAAGTAATGAATGCAGCTGTGGACTCTTTCTGTCTGAAGAAAAGAAAATTATCAGGTAAGAATAGTTTAAGTTTTTCTACTACCACTAACGAATCAAATTGCTTGATACTTGTGTCATTGATCACTCATCAGAACTTGTAAGTGCCATTTGTTACATTGTGTATTATACTTTGAAAGTATGTATATGTGAAATTAGTATTAAAGTTAGACATTGATGATGACATCAATAGGACACACAGTGTAATATATTTGACAATGATTTTAAAAATCGATTGATGTTTGATTCAACAAAGGGATAGTCTACCTAATATTAAACTGTCATGAATCAGATACAGCAGAAATTAAAATCACCTCTTTACTGTCATGATATTTTCAGTGTTTTTCTTCATTCTCTTGAATTTCATTTTCATTAAGAAATGTCATCTTATATGCCAGCCCATTTTATAACACCTGTGTAGGGGTGGTGTTTAAAACTAGACTGCAATCAGGAAGGGTTACATATATGCAGAGAGAAAACCGCCCCAGCTCTTAAAATATCCATTGATTGCAAATAAATACATATTATAGCCTGATTACATGTTATATTCGCATATTATTCTTGCTCAGAATAATAATATATTTACACTATATACATATAAAGGTATAAATAAACACAGAGATATGAAAGACAACATTGTTTAGAACAAAATAAAATTTAGGGACATGTAAATATGTTTTGAAACGTATGTGCAAAGATATATGTACAAATTCTAGCATTAATAATCATTTTTTTAAAAAGAAAAATACATGAGATAGTCATATCATGATTTCTAGAAGTACAAATTTACATCAATTATCATATATCAGATTTTTTGTATAACTAATAAATAAAAAAATGAGATATTATTGTTGGTTCAGGTATAAATCTAGCTATTTCTTGGACATTAAAGGGACACTAAACTCAAAATTGTTCTTTCCTAATTCAAGTAGAGAATACAATTTTAAACAACATTCCAATTTCCTTCTATTATCTAATTTGCTTTTAATTTTTTTTATATAACTTTAGTTGAAGAAATAGCAATGCACATGGGTGAGCCAATCATACGAGGCATCTATGTGCAGCCACAATCAGCAGCTACTGAGCCTATCTAGATATGCTTTTCAGCAAATAATATCAACAGAATGAAGCAAATTAGAAAATAGAAGAATTAGAAAGTTGTTTAAAATTAAAATACTCTTTCTAAATCATGAAAGAAAAAATTGGGTTTCATGTTCCTTTAACAGATGAAAAATAAACTAATAGCTTTAGAGAAATGTGCTTGTTCATGGACAGTCATGATATGGTATAAATAAAGTTGGAAAAAACAGAATATCTGCAACATTGATGACTCATATTTATCAACCGTCCAATGCTCATCGCTCCGTACTTAAAGCGTTTGTTTTTGACAGACCTTTTAATAAAAAAAGGCATTGTATGTGGATTCGCGACAGCAATGTGTGGCGAGCGTATTGACTCCAGTGAATGCACCGAGATTGACGCTTTGATAAATCGCCCCCCTAGTCTCAAAAGTACAAAGTCTAATATTTATATTATTTACTACATTTTCTTTTGAAAAGTTTGATTGTTGATCCTTATTTTTTATTGCAGATATGGATACCATGAAGTGCAGCGTATGGATGTTTCTACCTCTTGTGATGTGTCTGTTTACTACAACTGGACTCTGGATAGTGTAAGTATACAATGGAATACAAATTTATTTGATTAAAACATATGAAAACCATGTATAATAGTAATACAAAGGTATGTGGACACATGCCAATCCCCTATATAAGCTTGTTGGACATCCTATTTGCACCATAGGATTTAATATGGAGTAAACTCACTTTGCAGCTATAACAGTCACAATTCTTCTGGAAAGGCATTCAACACGATTCAGACAAAAGAGCAGGCCAGGCACTGATGTTGGAAGTGCAAGTCTTGCAATCAGCGTTCCAATTTATGCCAAATTTATGCCGAAGGAGTTTGATGGAATTGAGGTCGGGTGCAGGCCACTTGAGTTCCTCCACACCAAATTATGTTTTCATGGACCTTGCTTCATATACAGGGGCACCGTCATGCAGAAACATGAAAGGGTCTTCCCCAAGCTGTTGTCACAAAGTTGGAAGAAATCAATTGTCTAAAATATCTTTGTTTCCTGTAGCATTAAGATGACTTTCACTGGAACTAAGGGGCCTAGCCCAAACCCTAAAAACATCCCCAGACCATTATCCCTCTTCCACCAAATCTGTAGTGAGTAATGCAACAGATGATAACCAATATTTACGTGCTACAGGCTTTAGCTTCACAATATTAGCACTTAAAATTTACTGGAGCAGATTTAGTAGGGCAGAAATTTCATGAGCTGACTGCCAATGTTTGTCTATAGAGATTTCATGGCTATGTGCTGGAATTTGTGCACCTGTTAGCAGTGGCACACACAAATTGAGCTGGGGGCACTCTGAAACAATCTCATGGGCGCTTCAGTAATGTCACATAAGGAGAGCGGGTTCCGGCATAAACTTCATATGCAGGGGGCGGTGTCCTCGTCAAAACCTCCAAAGAAATTATACAAACCACATATGCCTCCGCACTTGAAGAAATAAAGTAGCCTGTTTTTCCATAAAAGTAAAAAGTTAGTTTATTGTAACAAGATTAAAATCACAAGTCGTTACAAACATAAGAATCGAAGCGTGACAAGTAAAAGCTGCTTGCAGGTAAACAGAGGCTTTGCGGCATGTCTTGAAATGCTGTAATTGTTAAATTTCAAGACCAGCCACAGAACAGTGAGAAAGAAAATCTTCACCTTTAAAATTTAGTTACATTAAAATAATATGTTGTAGTGCAAAATGATAGATCCAAAAACCTAATCCTATATATTCCTTCTGCCCACAATGTATTAGCACCAATGCTTGTCATTAAAGGAACTTGATTCAGATAATACCTACCATTTTAAACAGCTTTTCAATTTACTTATATAACCAAATTTGATTAATTCTCTTGGTATCCTTAGTTTAACCCTTAAACTGCTGATCCATTTCCATTTTCCACCCAATACTGAGCTGTATTGCAGTTTCTGGATGCTGCTAACTTTTAAGCCCCACTGTAAGTTATTTTTCAGTGAAAAACCTACACATATTATTTCAAACTATACCATTATTTTATGTATATCACATGTGCGAAATCTGCAACAAAATGTGGGAGAAATGGTCAAATGGTTACCTTTTCTATACATTTTTGTTGTAATTTAAAATAAAGTTTTTGTTTTAAGGTCAGCATTAATTTTTTTTTAAATACCAGTTTTATTGAAATTAATAAATAAAGTTCAATTAAAGGAAAATACAATTGTTCCAGTCAAGTTTACATAACAAGGCTAGAAGCTGGAATTTTACAAAACGTTAACAATAAAGAAACTGCAACAAAAAAGAAAAAAAAATTGTTTAAAGGGCCATTAAATTTGATATTTCAAAAACACTTTTCTCACTGTTCTGATCATGTTATAATATTGCGACCGCACTGTAACTAATTCCTAAAAAGATTAAAAACATACCAAAAGCAAAATACACAATTTTTAAAATCACGTCAATAATTAAAATAACCATTAAACAATAAAAAAAAGTAACATTTGTATAAACATGTATAATATACCCACATTCACACAACTCCTATAGGTTTAATAGTAAGGTGTTTTTGTTCTTTATTAACAACTAGTCCTAAAGCCTGTGTACACAGTACAATTTTTTAAGTACCACAGTTCCAATCCTTGCTCCCTCTCTCTCCCCCTCTCTTTTGCACTCTCTCTCTCCCCCTCTCTTTTGAGCTCTCTCTCCCCTCTCTTTTGCTCTCTCCCCTCTCTTTTGCTCTCTCCCCCCTCTTTTGCTCTCTCTCTCCCCCCTCTTCTGCTCTCTCCACCCTCTTTTGCGCTCTCTCTCCCCCTCTTTTGCTCTCTCTCTCACACTTTTGTTCTCCCCCCCTCTTTTGCTCTCTCTCCCCTCTTTTGCTCTCTCTCCCCCTCTTTTGCTCTCTCTCCCCCCTCTTTTGCTCTCTCTCCCCCTCTTTTGCTCTCTCTCCCCCTCTTTTGCTCTCTCTCCCCCTCTTTTACTCTCTCTCCCCCTCTTTTGCTCTCTCTCTCCCCTTCTTTTGTTCTCTCTCTCTCCCCCTCTTTTGTCCCTCTCTTTTGCGCTCTCTCCCCCTCTCTTTTGTGATCTCTCCCTCCCTCTTTTGCTCTCTCTCCCTCCCTCTTTTGCTCTCTCTCCCCCTCTTTTGCGCTCTCTCTCTCTTCCCCTCTTTTGCTCACTCTCTCCCTCTCTTTTGCGCGCTCCCCCTCTCTTTTGTGCTCTCTCCCCCTCTCTTTTGTGCTCTCTCCCTCCCTCTTTTGTGCTCTCTCCCTCCCTCTTTTGCGCTCTCTCTCCCCCCTTTTGCGCTCTCTCTCTCCCCCCCTTTTGCGCTCTCTCTCTCCCCCCTCTCTTTTGAGCTCTCTCTCCCCTCTCTTTTGAGCTCTCTCTCCCCTCTCTTTTGAGCTCTCTCCCCCCTCTTTTGAGCTCTCTCTCTCCCCCCTCTTTTGCTCTCTCCCCCCTCTTTTGCTCTCTCCCCCCCTCTTTTGCTCTCTCCCCCCTCTTTTGCTCTCTCTCCCCCCTCTTCTGCTCTCTCCACCCTCTTTTGCTCTCTCTCTCCCCCTCTTTTGCTCTCTCCCCCTCTTTTGCTCTCTCTCTCCCTCTTTTGCTCTCTCTCTCCCCCATTTTGCTCTCTCTCCCCCATTTTGCTCTCTCTCCCCCATTTTGCTCTCTCTCCCCCCTCTTTTGCTCTCTCTCCCCCCTCTTTTACTCTCTCTCCCCCCTCTTTTACTCTCTCTCCCCCCTATTTTGCTCTCTCTCTCCCCCTCTTTTGCTCTCTCTCTCTCCCCCTCTTTTGCTCCCTCTCTTTTGCACTCTCTCCCCCTCACTTTTGTGCTCTCCCTCCCTCTTTTGCTCTCGCTCCCTCCCTCTTTTGCTCTCGCTCCCTCCCTCTTTTGCTCTCTCTCCCCCTCTTTTGCGCTCTCTCTCTCTCTTCCCCTCTTTTGTGCTCTCTCCCCCTCTCTTTTGTGCTCTCTCCCTCCCTCTTTTGTGCTCTCTCCCCCCTCTCTTTTGCGATCTCTCCCCCCTCTCTTTTGAGCTCTCTCCCCCCTCTCTTTTGAGCTCTCTCTCTCCCTCTCTTTTGTGCTCTCTCTCTCCCCACTCTCTTTTGAGCTCTCTCTCTCCCCCCTTTGTTCTGAGCTCTCTCTCCCCCCTTTGTTTTGAGCTCTCTCCCCCCCTCTTTTGTGCTCTCCCCCTCTTTTGCGCTCTCTCTCCCCCTTCTCTTTTGCGCTCTCTCTCCCACTTCTCTATTGCGCTCTCTCTCTCCCCCCTCTCTTTTAAGCTCTCCCTCTCTTTTAAGCTCTCTCTCTCCCTCTCTTTTGTGCTCTCTCTCTCCCCCCTCTTTTTTGTGCTCTCTCTCTCCCCTCTCTTTTGTGCTTTCTCTCTCCCTCTCTTTTGCGCTCTCTCTCTCTCCTCCCTCTCTTTTGAGCTCTCTCTCCCTTTCTTTTGTGCTCTCTTTCTCCAATTTGAGCTCTTTCTCCCCCCTCTTTTGTGCTCTCTCTCTCCCCGTCTTTTGTGCACTCTCTCTCTCCCTCTCTTTTGCGCTCTCTCTCCTCCCTCTCTTTTGCGCTCTCTCTCTCTCTCCCTCTTTTGCGCTCTCTCCCCCCTCTCTTTTGAGCTCTCTCTCTCCCTCTCTTTTGTGCTCTCTCTCTCCCCACTCTCTTTTGAGCTCTCTCTCTCCCCCCTTTGTTCTGAGCTCTCTCTCCCCCCTTTGTTTTGAGCTCTCTCCCCCCCTCTTTTGTGCTCTCCCCCTCTTTTGCGCTCTCTCTCCCCCTTCTCTTTTGCGCTCTCTCTCCCACTTCTCTATTGCGCTCTCTCTCTCCCCCCTCTCTTTTAAGCTCTCCCTCTCTTTTAAGCTCTCTCTCTCCCTCTCTTTTGTGCTCTCTCTCTCCCCCCTCTTTTTTGTGCTCTCTCTCTCCCCTCTCTTTTGTGCTTTCTCTCTCCCTCTCTTTTGCGCTCTCTCTCTCTCTCCCTCTTTTGAGCTCTCTCTCTCCCTCTCTTTTGTGCTCTCTTTCTCCAATTTGAGCTCTTTCTCCCCCCTCTTTTGCGCTTTCTCTCCCCCTCTTTTGTGCTCTCTCTCCCCCTCTTTTGCTCTCTCCCCCCCCTCTTTTGCTCTTTCTCTCTCCCCCCTCTTTTGCTCTCTCTCCCTTCTCTTTTGCTCTCTCTCTCTCTCTCTTTCTTCCCCCTCTCGCTTTCTATATTTCCCTCCTCTCTTTTGGTCTCTCCCACCTCTCTCCCGTTGGCCACGCCCCTTCATGCATGCTCCCACGAGGCCACGCCCCCTTGTAACATCTGCGAGGCCACGCCCCTTGTCACGCTCGCCAGCCACACAACCCATCACGACACGCCCCCACCATGCAGCTTCCACAGTGCGCACTCCTCTGCTAATTAAGGCCAGGTATGTTTGTCCTCTGCAGTCTCTACTGCGCATGACTACATCTGACAAACATACCTGGCCTTTTATTATATAGGATGGAGAATGCAGACATAACAAATATATAGGCGTTCCATGGAAGTAACTTCATCATAAGTTTCTCATTTTAAAAGAATCAGTCTCAGTCTCAGCAGCTTTTAAGTGGTGAGAATTTCCATTATGAGAACAGAATGTACAGTGACACCACCCACACCCCCGTGCCAATATATGAGATAACTGGTGATGTTGGTGGACTCCCTATTATTTCCTATGGGAGACACATAGGCACTCGTTGCAAAATAGTTCAGCCCACCTTCTTTAAAAATATTACCGGATCCAGGCTGGCGGGTAGGGTGTTAGTTGAGGAACCAAATCAAAGGGTTTTGGAGGAATTGTTTTTTAAGACTAGTTCAATATCAGTACTTACTGTTAAACAATAATAAGTTAGATATTTGGGGACACCACCACATACCACATGTGGCCGATTCCACTATTTACGTGTGCAGCATCCCTAACATCTATTGTTTTTCTTGGGAAACAATTGGTGTAATTTTTGTGAAGAGAAATACCACTGATGGAGGATTTTGTAGTTAATTTCTACCATAGATGAAGAAATTGAGGAGGACTGTTGAGCTTTGGTGGGGTAAGATCATAGACTCTAGGTTCCTTTCCCATGCATGACAGGAAAAAACCTGAGGGGAATTTTTTGTGTTAATATTTTATACATTTTGGAAAGCAAGTGAGAGGTGGTTGGTTCCAGGGTACAAAGATTTAAAAATGAGTTCTCTGTTTATGAGAGGTATTGCCCTTTCCCTGCAACTAGGACTGAGATAAGATGTTATTTTCATCTGTAATAATTAGGATAGGAAGCAATGCCCCTAGTTTGAGAGCATATGAACCCCCCCCCCCCCTCACACCCCTATTGGGAACTTGGGGTTTAGAGTTAAAGATGTTAGAGGGGAGGGAGTAGATGTCAGATAAGGGCATTTTCAATTTGCTTGTTCCCAGGCCAGAAAGGTTTCTTTGATTATCGGGTTAAGAGTCGCTTATGTCTGGCGGGGTGCAACATAATGCACCCAGATGACATTTGAGCATAGTTACAAAAAGAACAAAACGTTTTTCAAACGTCTCTGCAAAATAGTTACCTTGAGTTGACCAGCCTTACCTAAGGTGATATAAATAGGGCAGGCAATATTGTGAGCTTACATGCTAAACTGTTGAGAGAGAAGGTAAAGAGCCTAAGGTACGAATCCAGAGAACTAGGTTAAGGTTAGGAGAGAAGATGAGCGCAGCACGTGAGCGAGAAGTTTAGGTGCCTGAGGTAAAAGTCTGAGAAATAGGTTAATGATGGCCATATGAATCCCCTAAGAGAGTGAGTTTTTAGGAAACATTTGAAACTCTGAAAGCAGAAGTCTAGTCTTAAAAAGTGAAGCAATATATTATATAGAATATAGATGGGATTGTGAAGAAGTATTGATAGACAAGGAGAGGGGCAGGTCTTGGGCAAGACTGAAGGTCATTGGTAAGGAGCCTCCTGAAGACTCTAGAGGTTGAACTTGAAGAAATATTATATAGTGAATGAATTGTTTAATTGCATTACTTTTATTTCTTTTAAACAGATATTTTATTGCTGTAGAAGATAATAAAATATTTCCTTTAAACCTAGACAGGTAAGCATTTTCACTTTTTGTAATATCACTGTGACATCTTTAACTGCAGTTATATGAATGTAATCATTTTATACTGCTCTCGAGGAGTAAGAATGGCATTTTATGGGTATATTATTAAATATATGTGTTTTGTTATGAATTGTTTCAATATGAATTTGCTATATCTTAAAGGGACATAAAACCCAAGATTTCTCTTTTGTGATTCAGGTAGAGCATTCAATTTTAAACAACTTTTTAATTTACTTATGTCATCACATTTTCTCCATTCTATTTGTTTAAAAAGCAGGGACGTAAGCTCACGAACGTGCATGTGCCTAGAGCATTATATGGCAGCAGTTTTGCAAGAATGCACTGTTTCCTGCCATATAGTGCTTCAGGCCCAGCTAGGTATCTCCTCACCAAATAACACAATGGAAACGAAGGAGATTTGATAATAGATGTAAATTTATTTTATTTTTTTAATTGTATTATTAGGGGCATATTTATCAAGCTCCGTATGGAGCTTGATGCCCCGTGTTTCTGGCGAGCCTGCAGGCTCACCGGAAACAGCAGTTATGAAGCAGCGGTCACAAAGACCGCTGCTCCATAACCTGTCCGCCAGCTCTGAGCTCTGATTCACACCCCCCTGCTGGCGGCCCATTGGCCGCGAGTCTGCAGGGGGGCGGTGTTGCACCAGTAGCTCTTGTGAGCTGCTGGTGCAATGCTGAATACGGCGAGCGTATTGCTCGCCATATTCAGCGAGGTCTGGCGGACCTGATCCGCACTGGTGGATCAGGTCCGCCAGACTTTCATAAATAGGGGCCTTAGTCTGAATCGCAAAAGAACATTTTTGGTTTTTATATCCCTTTAACATTTCCCTCAGAGCTCTCTTGCTCTAACTGAAGGGTGTGCTTGAGTAAATTGACATCCATATGAATTATTCCATTTTTAAGGAACTTTATATATACTGTGTATATATATATATATGTATATATACTGTGTGTGTGTGTATGTATATATATATATATATATATATATATATATATACTGTGTGTGTGTGTATATATATATATATATATATATATATATATATATATATATATATATATATATATATATATATAGAGTTAATTAGAGTTAGGCTATTTTTAAGTTCAAACAATTTGCTTTAATGGGTCAATTGTTTATAGACAGCTACTGAGTTTAACTGGATGGTTTTGTTTACTAAAATATCTTGAGATAGATTTATATTTCCATTCTCCTTTCTGTAGCTTTGACATAATATGTAAATATATATATATTTATTAACTTTGAATGATTTCTGCACTTGTATAGTATTTATAACGTTATCTGAATATTTATCTTTATTTAATGGGACATCTTACCTATATGCTAAATCACTTGAAAGTGATGTAGCATATCTATAAAAAGCTGATTTGAAAATGTCACATGAGCATCTCTATGTAAAAAAGGAAGATATTTTAGTTAATAATTTCTAGAGTTAGTGCTCTGTGAACAGTTATCCTTCAGCTACTCTATTAACTGTCATCTGCATGGGGAAAAAACAGCCAATTAGCACATTTTATGCACCTCCCTCTAATCATGGGTGCTGCCTTTATGGAACCTAAGTTACACTGCTGGTATCTGAGGGAAAGTTGTTGCACATGTACAAACAGGTCAGCAATGGAATGTAGTGAAAGATAGATTTCAACATGGCAACACTCATGACTAGAGGGAGGCAGGGAATTATAAAATGTATTTAGAACTACACTACTACTACATCTTGTACTCCTTGCTGATACAAGTGAACTAATGCAGGGGGGAATGATGGTATATTTGTCTGTCCACATTTTTAATGATTTATTTTATATATATTTGTAGGAGACCAGATTCGAGAAGTCCACCTTATATAAGGTAACTGGATTTCTTTACATTGTCAAGATTAGCAGGATATAATGAGTCTTTTGGTTGTTTTGGTTACAATGACCCATTATATATTTTTATATAGTATTGCAGGTGATGCACCTCCTGCAAGCTGTGTGTTTAGTCAAGTCATGAATATGGCAGCATTTCTAGGTAGGAAAAGCATGGATTCTGCATTTTGTTTTTTTCATACAATGTACCAAAAATGGTGAATGTGCAACTGTGAGGCTCAAAATTGCACCTCTATATCTTCAGCCAGACAAATTAAAGAGCTTAATTTTAGCTGGCAGCACTGCAGTTTATTCTATAAGTGAACTATGTGCCATGCTTCAAGTGGACAAGGTTTTCTCAATGCATCTAGCCATTCAATCTATATTTACTTATGTACTTTTATCACAGACATTGAGTCCCAAGAATTTATGATAAGTAGAATTGTCAAAGGTGTAACACACCGTTTCCTCACATTTGTGCAGATATCTCACCACTTTAAAGGGACATGGAAGTGAAAATAAAGTTTCATGATTCAGACATGCACAATTCAGAGTGCACCATTTTAAACACTGATCCATGAGAGCATACTAAAGTAGGCTCAGGGTTGTGCATGTGTCTTAAATACTATAAAGCAGCAGTACATCTAACAATGTTATACATGTAGTGCTGAAGACATGTGCACGTTCCTCAGCCTACCTTAGTATGCTCTAATGGAAAAGGATCTGTTTCAATTAAGAATACCTAGAGAAAGCAGGAAATTTGTTACTATAAATCATTTTAATGTGTGTTTTTTTTTAAATACTTTACTTAACTTCCATGTCCCTTTAAGTACATTCCCCACTACAAATTGTATTGTGCAAGTGGATGATTTGTGCTGCATACTTGAATGCGCATCTGCAGTTTGTCTTGAATGAATAATCAATGTATTCTTGATGAGCTAGGTTTCCTAACTGCATCATAACACACTATAAGCTTTTTTTTGTGCTAAGTGATCATTTTGTATGAGCAACTAAGCTCAGTATGTCTGTCTAGGTTTTTTTTATGCACTGCTTCATGATACCACTTGCCAAAATACATTTAAGACCCATAACTGCTGACAGATTTCCTATATGTTGGTGCTTCTGATTTGAAAATGAGCCAAACTGCTAAACAGAAGATTTCCTTCTTAATACAGGGAGAGTCCACAGCTGCATTCCTTACTTGTGGGAAATACTGAACCTGGCCACCAGGAGGAGGCAAAGACACCCCAGCCAAAGACTTAAATACCTCCCCCACTTACCTCATCCTCCGGTCTTTCTTTGCCTTTCGTCACAGGAGGTTGGCAGAGAAGTGTCAGAAGATTTCGGAGTAGTTCCTTATGGAGGGTATCTGCCCTTCGAATGGGACTGGAGTTTTAAGTAGTCTTGTCAGCCTCTCAGTTAGAGCATTGATGAAAGTTAGAGTCTGGTGATGCAGGGAGAGTCTTTCTGCAAAACCATCCAGACTCATATTAACAGCTCCTAAGCAATCAGCATTGACGAGTTTCGCTGCCTTCTTTTCATCACTCAAGTTCATGTCAGAAGCGATGCTACAGTCACACTTGAAGGACTGTGTTTCTGTGCCACAGCATAGATTCTGGTAAGATTGTTTCATTTTTTAATCATGTGAGGGTCTCAGTGGGTCTCCTTTATCTTATGGAATCAGGGGTTAATATCTCCCGAGGGGGATTATTGAACAGTAGGATGTCAATCATGTTTTCTTCATAAATGAAAAGAGTCCACAGCTGCATTCATTACTTTTGGGAATTCAGAACCTGGCCACCAGGAGGAGGCAAAGACACCCCAGCCAAAGGCTTAAATACTCCTCCCACTCCCCTCATTCCCCAGTGATTATTTTCCTTTCGTCCAAGGAGGTTGGCAGAGAAGTGTCAGAAGTTTTTGATAGTCTCTTATGGAGGGTAGTACTCTTCGGCATGGGACTGGAGTTTTAAGTAGTCCTGTCAGCCTTTCAGTGAAAGCATGGATTAAAGTTAGAGTCTGGAGATGCAGGGAGAGTCTTTCTGCAAAACCATCTCAACTAATTTTAACAGCTCCACAAGCAATCGGCGTTGACGAGTTTCGCTGCCTGCTTTTTTCTCTCAAGTCCATGGTAGAGGCGATGCTACTATCTGTCACACTTGAAGGGCCGTGTTCCTGTTCCACAGCGTAGATTCCGGTAAGATTGTTTCATTTAACTTTCGTCAGGATTGTATTGCATTACAAATGTTGTCCCGAGAGGTCACCACCTTGTGGGACTAACTGTAAATCAGGGTCTCAGTGAGGCTCCTTTTTTATCTTGGAATCAAGGGTTAGTATCTCCTGAGGGGGGGTTATTGAATGGGGGGGGGGGTTAATCATGTTTGTTATGTGATTCGACCTGCTTATGCGTAGTGTTACTTAGGCTCATGGCTTGTGGAACATAACAGTCTTTGGAAGTGACGCAGCCTTTTTTGGTCGGGCGCGCTTTTTCTGGACTGTACGGTTCTGACTCTCCATTTCCGCATTCCTGACCGTGTGGCGACGGAGACATTCTGATCGGCTGGTGTTGGGCTCTTAGGAGGTGGTGAGTGCTCCAGCCATTGGGGGTGTCAGGTGCCGTTTAAGTTTTTGGTCCAATTTTTTTATCAATATCCTAGCTATGGAGGAGTCTGATATTGTGGAGACTGACGTCTTGTTTTCAGTTTCTACTCCTTGCGCAGAATGCGTATTGCCCCAGGTGATACTAGCCTATCATTTATGTTCTGAATGCCGTATTAGAGTGCTCAATTCCTCAGGATCGAGGAATCAAGTGGCCACTGAGCCATCCGCCTCTGGGGCCTCTGTCCTCCGAGTGGCAAGTTCCCTTCCACCATCGCTTACTACGCATGCAGGTAACCCAGACTTTGCTTAGCCTTCTCTGGAAGGTGGCTTCTTCCCGCCAGGGGTTTCGGCACAATGTAGCATGTCCATAAGTTTGGCACTGGCGCATATGCAACTTCCAGAAGTTGGTTTAAGATACTGCTTGTGTTCCGTTATCCGGGGCTCTTCAGGCATGGGATGGCCTGTTCAGCTCTCTGGGGGAACGACTGCCCTTAGGCTTCAGGGGGTCAACCTTCGGGGCCGGAGTCGTCTTTCACTCTGGCGGGCTTATGCTGTGCTTTTCAGTATAGACTGACGGGCCTTTGTGTTCTTTTGAGGCACGCTTCGGCCTTGTCAGAAGATCCTATCCTTGCAATCTAAATACAATTACAAATGAGGGATATCCTTTAAGATCACCTGGTGGATTGCTACACATCTATTATATATATATTTTCTCCATCATATATCTGATTCCCATGATTGTACTTATGAGCTTGAGCTAATTTTAACCAGTGTGTGTGTGAGTGTTTGTATGAGTCCTGCTGGACTTAACCCTTTGTCTCCAATAAAGTTTTTCCTGTGTGAGTGATACCTTTTAAGACAAATTTTATTTAAAAACAAATTTATTGGATTTCGCTGATATATTTACCTTAAGACATATAGTGTTGATCTTTGATATAACCTTATCTAAATAAATTGATTCCTCATATTTGTGGGATTTTGTCGATATATTCACTTAGAGAAAAGCAGCCTTTTCCTTTTTTTGCAAAACTTCTTTTTTTGCATCTAATGGTACATATATGTGTATTTTTCTAGCTTTTCTCTAAAATTAACGGGCCAGCACATTGGTGCAAGAATTAATTTACCCTAAAATTCTTATTTATTAAATCCCATTTGCCCTCAGTTCTTTCTTACCAAATACCTATCCTTGATGGATCTGAGACTTCTCAGTCTGCTTCTTCGAATAGCTTACAGAATTAGACATAAGGGGATGAAGTAATCTTCTTATAGTTTTGTTATCGAGTACTCCTTACAGTTTGAGCTTGGTAGAACAGGGTCCCTGTTGGGCCGTTCCTGCGGGTGCATCTGTTCTTCTTAGGTGATAAACCTGCGGGTTGCCTTATCTTTTATTTTAATTTACAGCTCAGGTTGGTTTTATATTCTTTTGGGAAGTTTGTCTGGAATTGATACTCACGATTGTTTGATTGCACTGTTACTTCCAAAGAAGTTTGTTATAAACGTGTTTAGTCGTATGTGTGTCTGCTCCTTCTCCCTCTCTAGGGGGGGAGTCTATGCAGCTTTGACAGTGATGGCCCTTGGTCAGGCTGGTCCTGATTGGGTTCAGATCCTTCTGTCTCAAGGCCAAATTTAGACATATGGCGCGCTGAGTGCCTCACATATTATTATTGTGTTCTTGTTTTCTTTTACAAGTTTCAGCTAAGCATCTGAGTGGCCTGGAGGGTCCGTGAGGCGTGGGGATTGGTTCAGTCCTCATTGGCCTCTCAAGCTGGTCAACTGGGACCTGGTGGAGTTCTGCTGCGACTCTTTCATTGATTCCAACTTTACGGAATGGGTTGGAGGTTGGGAGGATTTAGGACCTCCTTGCCGCTGGTTCTGCGGCTCTTGGAATTGTGCTTTTTGGATTTTTTCCTTTTGAAGTTCTCTTCTTCGGATGAGACTTCAGGACTTGGTCCGTTGCTCCTTAGCAGTCTTGGCCACCGTATGGGAGGGCCTTGTGTTTTTTTTCCTATTTCAGGAATTTAGTCGTTCCCTATCTGGGACGATAGGCCGTGTTGTCTCCTCCAAGCTTTGCTTAGGGTTTTTTCTACCAGGGTTTGGGATGCTCTGCATTCTTTTTCCTTGGGTAAGGTACTCTGATACTCTTGAGGAGATGATGGAGACTAGCCTCTGTTTTACTCACTCTTCGGGTGACTTGGTCATCTGTTTTCTCTGGGTGTTGTATTAACGCCTTTTTGGGGCTCTAGGCTCTTAGTGCGACTTGTCGTACTTGGAGTGTTGGACTCCTGCAAGGGCTTTTCTCTTCCTTTTGGGTTGGGATTCCGAGTGACTCTTGTTCCCGTTCTCTGGGTTAGTCCGGTTATGTTCCCTGTGAGGTTCCCTTGAACGATCTGGCGCTCAGGCCTATAGTTTTTGTTGTGTATCTTCTGGATGTCCAGAAGTTTTATGGTCCTGTGGCTGGTTCGGTGCGATCCAGTTGTTCCAGGGAACACAGGCTATGACCTTCGGTCTAGACAGTTGAGCTGTTAGCAGCTTGTCCAGGATTCTGTGCCTTTTGACTGAGGTGTGTTCCCTTTTTTGGGGAGTTCCTCTGTGTTTCTCTATGACGTCTGGATGATTTTCATTTGGATTTGTTTCCTAAGCCTATAGTTTCATGTCTTATGAGCTTGTGCGCCATTCTCCGCACTCTCCCCTTCGGGGGGTAGTTTGTCCTCCTTATGGGGTTGAGTTTTCCTGTCCTGTGTGCAGGTTGTTGGAACGGGTGTTTTGTATCCTCTAGAGGAGAGTGATCCGCTCTCTGGGGTTCTGTTTCATCTGGGGAGATGATGTCTCCATGTTTGAGACTGTCATGGAGTATCGTGCTGGGTCTTCTGAGGGCTCTATGCATTTCTCTCTTACTCTCCTATGGAGTTCTCTTTGGAGTTCCTTTTGTTAGAGCTCTTGGGTTGGCACCCGAGCTCCATTGGGGTGGCTGAGTCCATCCTTTCCGTCCTCTTTCTGGGGACTGGTGTTTGGGGTCCTTTTTGTACCCCTGTCTTTCAGACCTGACAGCCAACTGTAGTGGTCTGTGGGTTAGTTTGCTGCCTAACAAGCAGAAGGTTGCAGCTGTTTGCACCTTGTCTGTGTGTTGGCAGATTTTTTGCCAAGACTCTATTGTTCGCCTTTGGATCCTTTGTGGTACGGTGAGCCTTTTTGAGGTTTCTGTGCTTTCTCCATGTTCCAGATATGTGAGTACTACTGGCGGCTTTTTGCTTAAGCATGTGCTGGGTCCACTACTTAGTGGATGTTTGGCAGTCTGTTGGTTAGGTTGTGACCTATCTTCTGCTGTTCTTCCTTGCCCACACGTATTTTAATTCAGAGTCATCCTGGTATGACTGTGCGTGGGGTGTTAACCCAGGGGTTTTCCTTCTTGGTTTACTGCACGTATATCGGTTTCTGAAGACTAAAATATTTTGAGTTTCCTTGCATCTTGAGGACTCTGTTTTCAGTTGTCTTTAGGGTGCGGTTGCACTATCTTTAGGAGAAGTCCTTCTCTGTGTCGGACCTCGTTTTTTTCCTGGGGTTTTTGCACATCGGGGGTCTGGCCGTTGCCTCACCTTGTTTTTCACGACTGATTTCAGTCTCTGTGAGCTTGGCTTGATTTTTGGTGTTTTCCTTTCTTGGAAACTGTTTTACCCTTTTTAGGGTCTTCCGGGAATCCTTGCTTGTTCCTTCATTTCCTTTTACTTTGGGAGTTTGTTAGTTGATCTCCTCTCCTGTATGGGGTGTGTTGTTGAGGAACGCTTATGGTGTCTCCTGGAGGCATGCTGGCTCTCTATGCGGTCTCTAACAAGGCTTGTGGACTATCTGCGGGTCAGTGTCCTTGGGGCCTTTTCTTTTTTCAAAATTTTCTCGGCTTTGAACGAAGCGGGGTTTTTTGTTGGGTAAGGGTTTTCAGGCCTGGTGCCATCAGAATGGGCCGCCTTTTGTACCCTCCTGTTTTTAGCATTCAGTGTCCTCTATAGCTTGGGTATTTTTTTCCCAAAAGTAATGAATGCAGCTGTGGACTCTTTCCATTTATGAAGAAAAACATAAATTATTCTTACCTGATCATTTTCTTTTCTTCAGATGGAAAGAGTCCACAGCTCCCCACCAGTGTTTTTATGTGGGGCGGCCGTATTTTTTGTTATTCTGGCACCTTTCACCCTGGTATTTCTTCTACTGTTCCTTGTTCCTCGGCAGAATGACTGAGGAATGAGGGGAGTGGGAGCAGTATTTAAGCCTTTGGCTGGGTTGTCTTTGCCTACTCCTGGTAGCCATTTTCTGAATCCCCAAAAGTATTGAATGCAGCTGTGGACTCTTTCCATCTGAAGAAAAGAAAATTATCAGGTAAGCATAATTTATGTTTTTACTTATGTGATTTATACTGCTTATGTGTGTGATACTTTGGGCTCATGGGCTGATATGGAACGTACAGGTTGTTTTTCCTTGAAGAGCTGCACAGTTTTTATTAAGATTGGAATGCTTTTCCTTTTGCAGGGTGGGTCCTGCATGGCGCACTGTGACCGGCAGTGGTCACAGGTTCCATTTCCTATTCCTGACCGTGTGACTACGGAGAGGAGCGGTTTCTCTATACTGTCTGGGTCATAGGAGGTGCCGGTTGATTTATTTGATTAGTTGCTTATATAGCCTAGCTATGAAGGATTCTGATATTCTAGAGGTTGATCCCTCTGACGGAATTCAATACCTGAGTATATTGTAAGGCGGCCCGGGTAGACCAGCCCCTCCCAGTTATGTTCCATATGCCGCGAGATGGTGTTTCTACATCCAATGTTGAAATGTTAGATACCTCTCAGGACTCTTCGTCCAGTGAGGCACGTCCCCTATGTTCGCCTGATACCACACATGCAGCTGCCCCTTGCACCACTAGTGCTCCGGAAGGGGGCCATTTTCCACATGAGTTTACTGCGCAGTTTTGTATGGCGATGTCTGCGGCCTTAGCCGTTTTGCCTCGTACTGCCTTGCGCAAACATAGGGTTAATCCTTGCTCTCCTGCCCAGGGATCAGGTAAACTGATGGTTGTATCTGATCAGGCATCTGAGAGTCCGGTTCCCGCTATGGCTTCAGAGGGTCCTTCTGGGTCAGAGCCTACTGCTTCTATTCTTCCGGCAGCGGAGGATTTCGCCTTTAGATTAGGTCGCTTGCGCTTGCTTCTGCATGAGGTTTTAGTGACATTCCAGGTTTCTAGGACTGATCTGCCAGTCAAATCTCCAAGCCCTAAATCCGATGTCGAATTTGATTAAAGCGGTGGGGATGGATGAGATCCTATTCCCATTTACCGTTTATATGCTTTCTATTCATCCTTAACCGTTTATATTCTTTCTACTATTCCTTATTCCAAGCTCTGTAGTGGGCATTGTATACCTTCCATTTTGGCTTGCCCTTTGGGTGCGTTTGACTTTTTATTTTGCTATTCCGTTAGAAGGATAATTTATTTTTGGAGCTCTCGTCTATAGGGGGAACCTCTTTTGAGAAGAGTTTTTCTCTCCAGGGATATTTATTTACTGACAACTTAGGTTGTCGCTGTTTTTCTGGAGATTTCCGGTTGAAGCATCTGTCTCGTACCGAGGCGAGAGTACCTCGATATTTTCGAGAAAGAATTAAGGCATTGGAGCTTATAATTCTTGTATCTGTGAAAGTCGCAGATTTCTAGCCCTTGCGCTAGGGTTTCAGTGTTCTTTATGAACAGGCCTTAGTTTGCCTTGACAATATGACTTCTAAGTCTATCTTTCATTCCGCAGGAGGGAATGATTTCTTTTGGCTCTGTTATTCTATGGTTTCTTACCGTTCAAGAACAATCGGAGAGACATATTCTTTCTCTTCATTTCTGGGAGGTTACAGCCCAACATCAGAGACCTCCACTAAGCCGGAGCACCCTTTTTTGTATTTATTAGGAAGCCAACTTAGTCTTGGGATAGTCAAGCCAAAGCAGAGGCTCACCAAGCCTAGGTTGGCAGGAGGGGCCAGTTCCAGGCCCGTGCTTGGGTCACTTGGGGACATTCTTTTGCTCTTTTCAGTCGCTTTATTTGGGGACTTACTGGATCCATGGGTCCTAGGGGTCATGGCAGGCTTCAAATCTCAGCCTCTCTGGAGCAGTTCTTTCTCTTGCTCCTGTTTTTCAACAGGAAAAGGGTAGCAATTTCAAGCGGGCAGGGGTTTGGCTTTCCTTTGGAGTCATGGTTCCGGTGCCTATAGGAGAGGAGGTTTGAGATCTTTTCAAACTGGTTTTCGTGGTCCCATAGAGAGAGGGTTCTCTCATCCTATTTGGGTCCAGAAGTCCTTAAGCCAGCTTATCATGTCTCCTCGGGGGGCGGGGGACCATAGAAGGTTTCCTCTACCCTTGGTATGGGATGAGCATGACAGGACCACGGTGGAGGAAGGTTTTTCATGCCTTTTCTTTTCTCCTTCAGGGAAGGTTGACGTGTCTGGACTAGTTTTTTCCAGTACATTACTCCTCCGTTGGGTCTCACTAACGCTTCTAGTAGGGATCTATGGAGTCTTTTGGCAGTTTCCAGACCCCAGATCTGACAGTGTCTTCCTTTGTCTAGATGATTTTGGTTCAAGCGCCATCTTTCGTCTGATAGACCTTTGGGTTTTCTCATCCGTTTTCCTCGATCCTCGGGGATGGAAGTTTTTTTTTAGACCTGCGTTTTTCTGGGGAAGGCACCAGGGTGAATCCCTGGGTACTATTTTAGTCTTTAGAGAGATGAGGATTTTTCTTCCAGACTTGGGAAGTTATGATTAGCTTCATCAGGTTGTGCCCTCCAGTCCTCCTTCAGACTATCGCTGGCTCTGGATTTTTCGTGGTAGTGTTTTGTCATGATGTCCATTTTGGACTTCATTACTTTTGCCAGGTCTCAGCTCAGCTGAGGGTGTATGCTGTGGCAGTGGAGCAGCACTGTTTTTCGGATCTGTCTTAACAGATTTCCTGGACTACAGGTGAGGGAATCCCTCTCTAGTGTTTTTGTCCAGATCTCGAGTATCTTTATGGATCTTCAGGCAAATTTTTTTTGCTCTGAGGGGTTCGGTTACTGGGTTCATCCCAGTTCATAGATGCTAGCACTCTTAAGCCTCTGTGGCTTAGCTTCTCCACCTGATGGGAGTGTGAGACTGACCATGTTGAGGGGAGTACCTCGGGTTGGTAGTGGGTGAAAAGCTCACTACCACTGGCAGTTGGCAGTCCACTCTCCAGGGGTGGTCATCCGGGACAGATATTTCCTACAGACATTCCTTGTATGGGGGATAGGGTCCCCATCCGATTTTTTTTTTTTGTATCTGGTGGGGATGCCGGAAAATCTTAGGACATCCCGTTTCTATACCAAGTTACCAACAGCTGGGTAGTGGTTATGGGATCCTTAGGTGGAGCTGATCGACGCATTAGTGGTGCCATGGAGGTTCTTTACAACTTTTCCTTTTTGCCCATTTCACTTTCTCCTCGAGTGTGGCTCGAATCTTGCAGGTCCAGGCGGCAGTGATTTTGATTGCTCCGTCGTGGCCGTTAAGTTTTGTGATTTTAGTGGGAATATTGTTTTTCTCCCTTGAGGGTTACCTTGTCGCAGGGATCTGCTGGAACAAGCCCCCCCTTTTTTGCTTTTCTAACTTTATTTCTCTGAGGCAGACTACGTGGAGATTGTCATTTGTCCTTGCCAAGAGAGGGTTTTTCTGAGAGGTTATGGTCCTCTCCTTCTGGCGTGTAAGCAGGTTGCCCACCACCTATTATAGGTGTGGAGGACCTCCTGCTGTGAGGAGCGTGTTTCGTCCTGGCACACTATTCTAGTTTGCCAGATTTCCTTCCTTCCTATAGGTTGGCTTGGAGAGGAGCCCTTAAGATGGTTCTTTGTTGGGACAGGTTTGACCCTGTAGGTTTGCTGCACAAGAGGCTCGCTAAGCTTTGATTGTACAGTTTTTTTTCGGGTTCTGATGTCGATCAGGCCGGTGTGTCGATGCAATTCCTCTTCTGGAGTTTAGACCTTGTTCTTAGTCTTTTTTGCATCTGGCTATTTTTGGACTTATGCATGAGACATTGAATTGTTACCTTAGATTTCTTCGGTTTTAGTTATTGCTTCTGCGTGCAGAAGTCTATGGGATTGCGGCCTTGCAATGTGGCACTCCTTATTTGAGGTTCCGCGATTTTAGCGCTATCCTACGAACCTAGTTATGATTCCTCCTAGGGGTGAGGATGAATTGCTACTTCCATCGAGAATTTGTGGTTCTTTTCTATGTCCTATTCCTTCTCTCTCTGGGGGAAGGTTTACTACATGTTATGTTTTTCGTGCCTTGAAGTTTTTCTTCAGGCTCCGTAGGAATAGACTGATCTTTTTCTCTGTTTATCATCTATCTGGGAAGCTTCAGGGTCTGATGACTGTTAGACTTCCTTATATTTTATTGTTGAGTAGTATACGCTGGCAAGACGAGACAGTGGGATTCAAGTCTCCTCAGAGGTTTACAGCTCCTTCTACGAGAGCGGAAAAGTTTTCTTGGGTCTTTAAAATAAGACTTTTTATGGATCTAAATGGTAGGATGGCTACCTGTTCCTCCTTACATTTCCTTTTCCAAATTTTTTAAGAATCTTTTTGTTTCTGTTGAAGCAGCCTTCAGGAGAAAGGGTTTTTTTTTCATCTAAAGAGGAGAAGAGTCCACTGCTTCATTCATCACTTGTGGGAATTAAGAACCTGACCACCAGGAGGAGGCAAAGATACCCCAGCCAAAGTCTTAAATACCTTCCCCACTTCCCTCATCCCCCAGTCATTCTTTGGTTGGCAGAGAAGTGTTGGAAGATTCGGAAATAGTCTCTTATGGAGGGTAGTACTCTTCGCAATGGGACTGGAGTTTTAAGTAGTCCTGTCAGCCTCTCAGTGAGAGCATGGGTGAAAGTTAGAGGCCGTAGTTGCAGGGGGAGTTCTCCTGCGAAACCATCCCGGCTCATATTAACAGCTCCTTAAACAACCTACTACTAACCTGTCACACTTGAAGGGCCGTGTTCCTGTTCCACGGTGTTGATTCTGGTAAGATCGTTTCATTATATATATATGTGATAGCGCAAGAAGACAGGGTCACAGTGTGACTCCTTTTATCTGTATAGAATCTAGGGAAATACCCTCGGAAGGGGGTTATGTAACAGGGGGGGATTTTAATATACATAATAATGTTTATTGTGTTTTTCTTGCTGCACTTATGTGAGATGAGGCTCTGTCGTTGTGGAATAGTTAGAGAGAGTTTGAGGTGGGCTTTTTGGTGCGTGTCTCGCTCAGTGCAGGGGCGGTCCTGCATGGCATTCCATGTGACCGGGTGTGGCCTTGTAACTTCCTCTTTCTCGACCTGTGTTCGGAGGAGATGAAAGCTGTTTCTTGTAGTCCGAGTCAAAGGAGGTGGTGAGTGCCCCGACCATTGGGATATAAAGGTGCCATTTAATCTATAATCTATAATCAAGTCCGTAATAAAGGCGCAAGCTATGGAGGACTCTGATATGTTGGAGTGTACTCCTTCCTTATCTAAATCTACTGTGTATACTGTGAGGAGGTTCCAGTCGAACTGCCGTTACAGCTCTGTTCCACATGTTATGACAATATTACTACTTCTAAAAATAATAAAGTATTTAGTGCAACTGTACCGTCCACCTCTGAGGGTTCTCTGTCCCGTGAGGTGCGTTCCCTACTAGCATCTCCGATTACACAAGCAGTTCCCCAGGGCACTAATAACCCTCCCACGGGAGGGGCCTTTTGGCCTCCAGATTTCGCCAATCAATTGCAGAATGCGGTCTCTGTGGCCATAAATGTGATGCCTCGTCCTACTAAGCGCAAGCGGAAGGTACGGCACAGCTATCCGTCTCTGCTGGATATCTCGGACAGATTATCCATGGAGGAGGGCAATTCCGGCTTATCGGAGAATGTCGCTTCTGAGTCAAAATTGGCTACTTCTAGGCCTCCGTTTGCGGAGGAACCAGATTTCAAATTTAAGATGGAACACTTGCGTTTCCTGCTGAAGGAAGTGCTTGCTACGCTGGAGGTTCCGGAACCGAAGCTACCGGAGGAACCTTTGATTCCTAAATTGGATAGGGTTTACGAGGACAGTGTAGTGCCCCAGGCCTTCCCGGTTCCTATTGAAATGGCAAAAATTATTAAAAATAAGCGGGAGAAACTAGGTTCGCCCTTTTCTCCCTCGTCTTCTTTTAAGAAGCTTTTCCCCGTTCTGGATGCACAGCTTGAACTGTGGGGAACCATCCCTAAGGTGGATGGTGCTATCTCCATGCTCGCTAAGAGAATGACCATTCTGCTTGAGGATAGCTCCTCTTTTAAAGAACCCATGGATAAAAAGATGGAGTCCATGTTGCGGAAGATGTTCCAACTGTTTGGGTTCATTTTCCAACCGGCGGTTGCTGTCGCGGCTACCTATTGGTGTGATGCACTAGCAGCAATGGTCAAGGTAGAGATCCCCTCGAAGAGATTTTGGATCGAATCAAAGCCTTAAGGGTTGCGCATTCATTCATTTGTGATTCTAACATGCAGATTATTTGCCTGAATGCTAAGACATCAGGATTTTCTATTTTAGCTCGCAGGGCTCTGTGGCTAAAATCGTGGTCTGCTGACATGATATCTAAGTCTCACTTGCTATCCATTCCATTCACGGGGATGGTTTTGTTTGGCCCAGGCCTGGATTCTATTATATCTACAGTCACAGGTGGCAAGGGTGCCTTCTTATCTCAGGATAAGAAAGCCAAACCTAAGGGATCTACTTTTTGTCCCTTTCGTGCAGATAAGTCTCAGCACCAGCAGCCTTCCGCAAAATCTGAGCAATCCAAGGGATCTTGGAAGCCAGGAAACTCTTGGAATAAATCCAAGCAAAACAAGAAGCCCGTTGAGTCACAGTCGGCATGAAGTGGCGGCCCCCAACTCGTCCTTGGACCAGGTATGGGGCAGACTATCTCTTTTTGCAGGGGCCTGGAGGTCATCGCCCAGGGGTACAGGGTAGGTTTCAAATCGTATCCACCCAGAGGCAGGTTCCTCCTGTCAAACATCTCTTCAAAACCAGAAAAGAGAGAAGCCTTCCTGGGATGTGTGAGGGATCTCTCATCTCTTTGGCTAATCGTCCCAGTTCCTCATGCAGAAAGGGGTCTGGAGTATTATTCAAACCTTTTTGTGATCCCAAAGAAGGAGGGCACGTTTCGTACAATCCTAAACCTAAAGGCCCTAAACAAGTTTTTGTCAGTCCCATCGTTCAAGATGTAGACGATCAGGTCCATTCTGCCCCTCGTTCAAGAGGAGCAATTCATGACAACTATAGACCTGAAGGATGCTTACCTTCATGTTCCAATCCACAAGGATCATTTCAAATTCCTAAGGTTCGCCTTCCTGGACCAGCACTTCCAGTTTGTGGCCCTTCCGTTTGGTCTAGCGATGGCCCCAAAAGTCTTTACAAAGGTTCTGGGAGCTCTTCTTACAGTAGCGAGAGCCAGAAGAATTGCAGTGGCTCCGTATCTGGATGATATCTTGGTCCAGGCTCCATCATACAGTCTGGCACAGGATCATTCGAGAGCTCTAATACTCCTACTCGTTTATCTTTGATCCCATGGGTTGAAGATGAACAAAGGGAAGAGTTCATTGGTCCCCAGCAACAGGGTGGAGTTCCTGGGTACGATAATAGATTCTTCTGCGATGAAGATATTCCTGACAGACCAGAGACGTTGCAAGCTGGCATCAAACTGTCTAGCCCTGCAGACATCCTCCAGGACATCTGTGGCCAGATGTATGGAGGTAATCGGGCTCATGGTATCCAGCATAGATGTCATTCCATTCGCCAGGTTTCATCTCAGACCTCTGCAGCTGTGCATGTTGAGACAATGGAACCAACAGGTGTTCCAATAGATATCTCTGGACAGACCAGTGAGGGAGTCCCTGTCTTGGTGGACCCGACCAGGTCAGTTGTCCCAGGGTACTTCTTTCCTGAGACCATCCTGGGAGATTGTAACCCCGGATGCAAGTCAGGTTGGGGAACTGTTTGGGGTGCCAGAAAGGCACAAGGCAGATGGAATCGAGAGGAATCGAGCCTACCTATAAACATTCTGGAACTTCAAGCGATTTTCAATGCTCTGAAGGCTTGGCCCCCTTTGGGGTTGTCCCAATTCATCAGATTCCAATCGGACAACATCACATCGGTGGCTTATATAAATCACCGGGGGGGGGGGGGGACAAGAAGCTCCCTAACAATGAGGGAAGTATCTCAGATTCTGGAATCGGCAGAGACTCACAATTGTTCGCTCTCAGCGATCCACATTCCAGGTGTGGACAACTGGAGAGCTTATTTTCTGAGCAGACAGACGTTTCGTCCAGGGGAATGGTTTCTCCACCCTGAGATGCTTGCGGAGATCTTCAGCAGATGGGGGACGCCGGAAATAGATCTCATGGTGTCCAGACTCAATTGCAAGCTACCCAGATACGGGTCGCGATCCAGGGATCCCCAAGTGGAACTCATATTTCCACCAATGCCTCTTCTACCTCGTGTAGTGACCCGCATCAAGCAGGAGCAAGCTTCGGCTATTCTGATTGCTCCGTCATGTCCACGGAGGATGTGGTTTACGGATCTAGTGGCGATGTCGTCTTATCCCCATGGAACTTACCTTGTTGTAAGGTCCTGCTAGTTCAAGGTCCTTTTCTACATCAAAATCTCGATTCTCTGAGGCTGACTGCGTGGAGATTGAACGCGTAGTCTTAGCCAAAAGGTTTTTCGGAGTGAGTGATAGACACTCTCGTCCAGGCCAGGAAGCCAGTCACTAGACGCATCTACCACAAGGTGTGGAGGACCTACTTATCCTGGTGTGAGGAACGAGGATACCCTTGGCACAAGGTCAAGGTATCCAGGATTCTGGCCTTTCTCCAGGATGGTCTGGATAAGGGTCTTGCCGCCAGTTCCCTAAGGGGACAGATCTTGGCTTTAGCGGTACTGTTGCACAAGAACCTTGCAGAGCTTCCTGATATTTAGTCCTTTGTTCAGGCTCTGGTTAGGATTAGACCGGTTTTTAGGAATCCGGCTCTTCCCTGGAACTTAAACTTGGTGCTTAAGGTCTTGCAGAGGGCTCAGTTTGAGCCTATGCATGCTCTGGACATTAAGATTCTCTCATGGAAGGTCCTGTTGTTATTGGCTATTGCTTCGGCACGCAGAGTCTCTGAGTTAGCGACCTTACAATTTGAGCCTCCTTACTTGGTTTTTCATGCTGACAAAGCCGAGTCTTAACATTAACCAGGAAATAGTGGTTCCTTCCTTGTGCCCTAACCCATCCTCTGCAAAGGAGATGTTACTTCATAATCTGGATGTGGTTCGGGCCTTGAAGTTTTATCTTCAAGCCACGAAAGAGTTCAGACTGACGCCCTTATTCGTTGTGTATTCTGGAAGGCACAGGGGACAGAGGGCCTCTGCAACTTCTTTATCCTTTTGGTTCAGGAGTATGATTCATCTGGCTTATGAGACAGCGGGACACAAGCCTCCTCAGAGGATTACGGCTCACTCGACTAGAGCTGTGGCCTCTTCTTGGGCCTTTAAGAATGAGGCTTCTATCGAGCAGATTTGTAAGGCGGCTATCTGGTCGTCCTTACATACTTTTGCAAAATTTCACAAATTTCACGTTTTTGCTTCGGCGGAAGCAGCTTTTGGGAGAAAGGTTCTGCAGGCTGTGGTGCCCTCAGTATAGAAACCCTCCCGTTTTCTTCATTCAGTGTCCTCTAGAGCTTGGGTATTTTTTCCCCACAAGTGATGAATGAAGCAGTGGACTCTCCTCCCCTTTAGATGGAAACATAAATTATGCTAACCTGATAATTTCATTTAAATAGTGGGGAGGAGAGTCAACTGCACCCGCCCATTCTCCGGTGGGCGGACCTAAATTTATTTTTGTTCTTCTGGCACCATTTATACCCTGATATTTCTCCTACTGTTCCTTGTTCCCTTGGCAGAATGACTGGGGGATGAGGGAAGTGGGGGAGGTATTTAAGCCTTTGTCTGGGGTGTCTTTGCCTCCTCCTGGTGGCCAGGTTCTCAATTCCCACAAGTGATGAATGAAGCAGTGAACTCTTCTCCCCACAATGGAAATGAAATTATCATGTAAGCACAATTTATGTTTTTACAGGCTGGGGTGCCTTCAGATGAGGGCCGCCTCTCCTTTTTACCCTCCCGTTAGCATTTAGTGTTCCCTGGAGCTTGGGTATAGGTTTCCCACAAGTAAGGAATGCAGCTGTGGACTCTCCCTATATTAAGAAGGAAAACATAAATTATGCTTACCAGATAATTTCCTTTCCTTTTGTACAGGGAGAGTCCACAGCTCCCGTCCGTGTTCTCCGATGGGCGGCCCTAAATTTAACTTATTCTTCTGGCACCTTTTTCAACCTGATATTTCTACTACTGTTCCTTGTTCCCTCTGCAGAATGACTGGGGGGATAAGGGAAGTGGGGAAAGGTATTTAAGCCTTTGGCTGGGGTGTCTTTGCCTCCTTCTGGTGGCCAGGTTCAGTATTTCCCACAAGTAAGGAATGCAGCTGTGGTAAGCATAATTTATGTTTTTGCAATATGTTGTTTATTTAGAAGAGAAGCATAAAGAGATGAGTGTAGTCCTTGCAGCTTAAATGCAACATCATACATTCATGGACATTCAATTCCTAGCACAGTATTTTTCTATGGTGAACTGAAAATTATGCATAAATGGCTAATTAGTTCAGAGCAAATGCAAAATATGTTCTGTATTGTTGAGCTGTATTTTTCCTAATGGAATTGGTAAATAAGGTTCATACCGCATTCCTATTGTCCTTTGACTCATTGAGTTTCTCCATTAGACATGATATGTCCCATTAAAGCCACGTGTACATGCTAAACAAATTACTGTTCCTTTTTGTCCCTAAGCTTGGAGTAGAAAATCACAATGATTCCTTTGAAAGACAAAATTTACTATTTTCCTATATTCTTTATAACCCATATGTAGGTTTGTATGCATACAAATCTCTATGACGTGTTTTGGGTAAATTATTGTTGTGTAATTTACAGCTACTAAATAGTCAAATTTAAAATGCCTATAGCTTAGGGCTGCTTCCTGTCTGGGAATGACCCGTACACTTTTTGGGTTTCCATTTGTGTGTCCAGGTTTGAAGCTGAGCCAGGCCCGGATACACGGGAAACAGCCACAGCCAAAAAAGGTGACATTGTGCATTTGAAACATACTGCACATGCCTGCAGTTATTTCTCTCTTGCATGTGTGTGTCTTTGTGTGGGAATGTGTCTGTACAAGTGCCTTTGTGTGTGGGAGTGTGTGACTCACTGGGGCTGATTTTATTATCCTGCGGACGGACATGATCCGCTGTACATCGATAAATGCCGACAGCATACGCTGTCAGCATTTATCATTGCACAAGCAGTTCTGGTGATTGGTCACTGTTGGCTTATTGAGAAGAATATTAACAGGAAACAAGGGGCACCTTATAGGGTAAAAAGTTCAGCAAACGGATGTGAGGGCGATCTTGCTGCGACATCTGTCACCCTATTGATCGCTAGGGTTGATTCGGCTGATCTGGTTGGCTAGGCGGGTGTCCCCTTCCTCCCTCACCGCTGCATATGTGTCCCTCCCGAAGCTGTGCACTCGGTCGCAGAGGATGGCCACTCCCGGTAGAGATACATGGATCTTCGGTCCAAGGGTATACGAATAGCTGCGCTCCCCTGCTAGAACCTTCAAACAAGCTCAACGGGTCCCTTTGTAGGAGAAACGTAGGGTAGTCAAGCTCCAAGTCTGCAGACACATCCAAGTTAGGCGCTGCATCTGGCAGTATGCCTTTAAAAAAAAAAGTTCAGCAAACAACAAGCAATATTGATCACAATTACACTCATTTGGGATGGAGCACCACTGGTACTGCTCGTAAAGTAAGCTGGAGACTTAGAGTTTCCCAGCTAAACTCTTCTCAGGGAACCAGCAGCCAAAAGGAAAAACCATCCTCTCTTCTTCATCTCTAAGCACGGTTTCACGACTATGGCTTGTGACATCACCAGCACCCTCCTCTCCAGCAATGGACACAGAAACTCCCAACAAGAGACAGCGATACACTCAGAGTGGGAGACGCTGTCTGTAGAGGATATAATTCTTTGCAAATACTAGGATGGTGCAAAAGAAATAAGCAGTGGGTAACATTAAAGGGACATTAAACACTTGACTGTTAAAAATCCTTAAAGGGCCACTGTAAGTAAATATTTTCTATGCCTGTTACTAACTAACTACCCCAAATACGCTTTTTATCAATAGCATTTCATTAACATATCTCTACCGTATGTCAGAAATCTTGTCTGCAAATTTAATTGTTTTCCAAACCCACTCCGTGGGTATCCTTTGCTCTGTACCAATCCGTTTACAATACCTAGGTTTCAAAATGGCGCTTTAAACACAAAGTTATTGGTTTAAGTATTTTGAACATGCAGTGCTGAAAATAGTGGGCAGGATAACGTGACATCATCGGCGAATAAAATATATAACTTTTAGAACGTTATGAAACTTCGTTTTGGAGAAAATATAGGTCAGTAGGTTTTAATTAATGTTTATTAACTTTAATATGTTAGTTGTTTAGCTTAAAAATTATAACAGAAAGTAATCCTTTAAACTAACTGCTACTAAATAATTATAATAAAACTGAGCACAGTTCTCTATGCTGGAAGTTCAGTTTACCCCAAACTTATTAAAGGGACACTGAATCCAATTTTTTCATTCATGATTCAGATAGAGAGTGAAAAAATACCAATTGAAAAATAGGTAATAGCATGCGCCTATTGTGTTGGTGGTGAAAGAATAAAAAATATAATAATATAATAATGATGATGTGAAGGATGTGTAAAAGTAAATGTAAAAAGTGAATTAAATACTCATGTGAATTGTATAAAATTATTTAAATGTGATGTGAGTCAGATTGACTGAAACAGTGGTATGTGATGTGTAAAAGAAAGAAAAATATTACCTATATAATGAGTGCAAAATTCAATACTAGATAATTAAATCAATTCATATAAGAAGACATATATATAAGAGAACCAAAAACAGAAAAATATATAGATATATAAACTTGTGATCAAACAATTCTTGATATATACTTGTGATCAAACAATTCTTAATATATATAAAAAATATAAAAAGACTTATCGTGATATAAGTCCCATAAAATGAAATGCTAAAAAGTGATGCCGACAAGTGTCAATGTCTCTGAAACAGTGTTTCTTTCAAACTTATTGTGATGAAGATGTTTTGTAGTCGAAAGGATTCACAATATAGCAGGCAGTATGTCTGATCAATAACAGTCTCTAGAAATGGTAAAAAGAAAGACAGCGCCTCATAGTGCAAGTGGGTTCCAACAGTAATGGATCACAATGAGAAAATAACAAGTGGTAGTATACTCACAAGGATATTGGCACCTTTGTTGAAAGAGGTGCAAATAAGCAGACTGACATTTAAATCAGCAGTCAGTACGCTGGAGCCAAATGAATTCAGATTTCCTGGATGGGCCGCTGTGGACTCTCCTCTGTAAATGAAAACAGGAGGAGGAGGAGAAGAATTATGTCTTAATTCTGTGTCTTGTGTAATTTACTGTACCTGTATCACCACAACACCAGAGGATCCTGTTTTCATTTACAGAGGAGAGTCCACAGCGGACCATCCAGGAAATCTGAATTCATTTGGCTCCAGCGTACTGACTGCTGATTTAAATGTCAGTCTGCTTATTTGCACCTCTTTCAACAAAGGTGCCAATATCCTTGTGAGTATACTACCACTTGTTATTTTCTCATTGTGATCCATTACTGTTGGAACCCACTTGCACTATGAGGCGCTGTCTTTCTTTTTACCATGATTCAGATAGAGCATGCAATTTTAAGCAACTTTCTAATTTACTCCTATTATCAAATTTTCTTCATTCTCTTGGTATCTTTATTTGAAAGGCAAGAATGTAGGCCCATTTTTAGTGAACAACCTGGGTGGTTCTGGCTGATTGGTGGATAAAAGAAGAAAATTTCATAATAGGAGTAAGTTAGAAAGTTGCTTAAAATTGAATGCTCTATCTGAATCACGATAGAAAAAAATTAGGTTGTGTCCCTTTAAGAAAAGTGTTTTCTTATAGAATACTGATCCAGTGCTTGATGTGGCTATGTATGACGCCATATTGTGACAGCACAGCAGTCATGTGATGCACACAGCATATCTACCTATAATGTATGCTAAGAGGAAGCACAGCTGCAGTGCTTGCTCACTGTTATGCAGTGCTTGTGCTGCAGTTAATGTTGAGAATCCTTTAATTAAATACAATATTTCATAAACATTGTTTTCTATGTAAAATAATTTATTGCCCAGTCTTTACCACACTTCTTTATGTTCCTAATCTGTGTCAGTGCAGGGTGTTCTGGAAAAACGGCGAACTTGTGAAAACAGAAAACTACATCACTTTCTGTGATGTGACACAAGCTGTTTCACAATTTTTTGCCGTAATGCGCATGCATGCTAGCACCATTACATACCTGGCCGCATACATCATTGCTACAACTTTAAGAGCCGTGAAATTCCTGGACCCTTTGTACATGTACAGCGCATGCGTGGGATTTTGAACTCGGTCAATACAGTGCCGACAGGAACGTCTCAATGGTTAAATCGTTTTTATTTCTTGTTTTTAATTTCACCCATAAATGCTTTGTTGATTTTACACGTTCTTAGATGTTATTAGTTTACCGTTTTAGACAAAAGACAAAGCTACTGGACGGAAGCTGAACATACTGCTTAGAATATGTGTATAATGCAGCAGATGAGGCAGAGCGCCATAAAGGATTGTTCTATTTTGGCAATATAAGTTATCACCAAAAAGCAATACTGCTCATTCTTAATTCCTTTGCCCGCACATGCACAAAGGGTCCAGGAATTTCACGGGTGCAGTGACGTGTGCGGCCAGTTATGTAATGACGCTAGCACACATGCGCATTACGGCCAAAATTTGTGAAACAGCTGATACACTTCACAGGAAGTGACGTGGTTCGCTGTTTTCACAAGTTCGTCGTTTTCCTAGAACACATGGCTCCAGGCAGGGTTATAAATCTATTCAACAAACTCCGGTCCGAGAGAGGGAGGGAGAGAGGCTCCGTGGAAGAAAACAGGCTAAATGCAGCATTTCTTCAGCCTGCTCTTCCATGGAGCCTTTCTCCCCACTCCCTCTCATCCCTCTCCCGGACCAGAGTTTATTGAATAGATTTATAACCCAGCCGTGCACTGACACAGATTAGGAACGTTAAAGGGACATTAAACACTAAATACATGCTAGATAGAATGATGCATTCAAAGAAAAGATTAGTCCATGACTAACATGTAGATGTATTTTTTAAAGTTTCATTAGTTGTTTAAAAAGTGACAAAATAAGTGTAAGGTTTTAGTGTCTATAAAACACTGGGAGCTGCCATGTTGTAACTTGTGTTACCTTCTCTGCTGTGGCCAATTAGGGACCGTTATAAATAGGTCACTAGAGTGTGCAGCCAATGGTTGTGCTGGATTTAACAGTGTTCTGCACTTCCATTTCTAACAGGAACTGAAAAGCTCACAATTTCAGAATGGAATTATAGGCAAAGAGGACAAAATAAATAATGAAAGTATATTGCAGAGTTGTTTTATTATATACAATTTATCATTTTATATTACCATCTCAAAGTGTTTAATGTCCCTTTAAGTGTGGTAAAGAATGGGCAATAAACTTTTTTACATAGAAAACAATGTTTATAAAATATTGTATTTAATTAAAAGATTCTCAACATAAACTGCAGCACAAGCTCTGCATAACAGTGAGCTAGTACTGCAGCTGTGATAAGCACACACTATAGGGAAATATGCCTTGCGTGTCACATGACTGCAAGGCATGTGACTGTTGTGAACATGTGACTGTTGTGCCCCAGTGTAACGTAAGTAACAATATGGCCCCATACATATAAGAATCAAGGGCCTTATTAACACTCTGCTTCCAAACTATATTTTTAAAATAAACATCAGTGATTACCTGATTTTTTCAATAAGAAAATGTTAGTTTTAAGATTTTTTTTCAGGTGTTAAGTGTCCCTTTAAGGTTAAAAGTTTAATAGTCTAAAAGCATTACAGCAACGTGTTTCTCAGCAGAACATCATGCTGTTTCATCAGACTGTAAATAATGCAAATTGAATCAACATTCACACGTTGCAATAAAAATAGGTTACATGTACATATTAGTACTGCCATTTAAAGGGACACTGAACCCAATTTTTTTCTTTTGACATTCAGATAGAGCATGCAATTTTAAGCAACTTTCTAATTTACTCCTATTATCAATTTTTCTTCGTTCTCTTGCTATCTTTAACTGAAAAAGAAGGCATCTAAGCTTTTTTTTTTGGTTCAGTCTCTGGACAACGCTTTTTTATTGGTGGATGAATTTATCCACCAATCAGCAAGAACAACCCAGGTTGTTCACCAAAAATGGGCCAGCATCTAAACTTACATTCTTGCATTTCAAATAAAGATACCAAGAGAATGAAGACAATTTGAAAATAGGAGTAAATTAGAAAGTTGCTTAAAATTTCATGCACTATCTGAATCATGAAAGAAAAAATTTGGGTTCAGTGTCCCTTTAAGTCTACTTGCAATCATAAGTGCACAAATGCAAAATTTATTTGTACATCATCGGTTAGAAAAACACTATAATACGTTTGTATATACAGACGCACCTCAGAGATATTGCTGATTCAATTCCAGACCGCCACAATAAGGTAAATTTAGCAATAAAGTGAGTAACTCTACTTGTTTCCTGGTACATATAAAACTTATTTACACTATAATGTAGTCTATAAGGTGTGCAATAGCATTATGTCTAAAAAAACAATGTTCATACCTTAATTAAAAAATACTTTATTGTTAAAAAATGCTAAACATCACCTGAACCTTTAGCAAGTCGTAATATTTTTGCTGGTGGTGTGTGTATATATGTGTATTCATGTGTATTTGTGTTTATGTATATATAAATGATGGAAAAATGGCGGCAGTAGACTTGCTCAACTCAACAAAGGGTTGCTGTAAACCTTCAATTTGTAAAAGGAGCAATATCTGCTAAGTGCAATAAAGTAAAGCGCAATAAAACAAGATATGCCTGTATATAAAAATTTGCACATCTATATGTGCAAAGTATAGGAATGATACATTGACACAACTAATAAATTGAAAAATACACAATTCCAGTCTATAAACAATCTGTGAAGTGTTTAACATAGGGTTAAGCATGTACCAAATACCACATGCATTCCTATTGGTTAATTTCATGTTCAAATTCAAATCAGCCAATAGAATGAAACTTTTTCTATTTATCCGATTTGAATTTGAACATGAAATCAGACAATAGGAATAAAAGGATACCCCTATATAAAAGGGGTACGTTGCATTAGAAATTCAGTGTGCGGCTGGTGACGGCATGAAGAGGATTGTTATTGAAAAGCTTAAGATGGATGAAGGCCGCTGCCGGGATGAAGATAGGAAGATGGACCGCCGGGATGAAGATGGAGCGCCGCCACCCTGATTAATCTTTTTTTAGATTAGAGATTTTTTTTTTTATTTCCTCTGGGCAGCAAAAGAGCTAAATGTCATTTTATAGGCAATGCCCAGCCAAATGCCTTTTTTCAGAGCACTTTTTAGAGTAGGATTTTTTTAGATAGGTTTTTTTTTGGTGGGGTGGGGGTTCGGAGGTTAATGTTAGAAGGTGGTCTTTTTTTTTTGTTTGTTTGGGGGGTTTTTTAAGAAAAAGAGCTGGATAACTTTAGGGCATTGCACTACAAAAGGCCCTTTTAAGGGCTATTTGTAGTTTAGTGTTAGAATAGTTTTTTTTTATTTTAGGGTGGTTTTTTTAGGGGGAGTTAGAATAGGCACAACTCTTTTTTTATTTGTGGTGATTTGTTTGTTATTTTTTGTAATGTAAGGTTTTTTTGTACTGTAATGTTAGTAGTTTTTTGTTGGTTTTATTACAGTAATGTTAGGGTTTTTTTGGGGGGGTTAACAGTAATGTTAAGTTTGAGGGGTTTTTTACAGTTATGGTATTTTTGTTTTTTAAAAGGTAAGGTTAGATTTTTTTTTATTTCTCGGGTAAGTTTTTATTTTTTAAAGGTAGGGTTAGTCTATATTGGGATAACTTAGGGGGTGTCAAGATAGGGGGTTTAGATGTTAGTGGGTTACTTTACGGTGGGGGGTGGCAATTTAGGGGTTAATAGTGTAGAAGCTTTCTTTGCAGTGGGGGGTGTGGCCGCTTAGGGGTTAATAGTGTAGAAGCTTACTTTGCTGTAGGGGTGTGGCGGCTTAGGGGTTAATAGTGTAGAAGCTTACTTTGCTATAGGGGTGTGGCGGCTTAGGGGTTAATAGTGTAGAAGTTTACTTTGCTATAGGGGTGTGGCGGCTTAGGAGTTAATAGTGTAGAAAGTTACTTTGCAATGTGGGGGTGACAGGATAAGGGTTAATAGTGTAAAGAGGTAGTTTGTGATATAGGGGAATGGCGGTTTAGGGGTTTATAGTGTAGTTTTGTGCAACTGTTTCTTCTGGACAAATTCTTTACGCAACCTTTCAGGTCACGTAAAAAGTTTGAGCAGTAAATGCACTGGCATTCACTCAATCGCGTTTATTTTCAACTTGTAATACAAGCTCACAGAAAATATGGGGAGCATAAATTACCGTGGGTTTGCGCAAATTAATTTGAATGGAAATAATACTTACTGACTTACTATTCCAGTAAAGGGTTACTGTCGATAATATCACTGGCGACATCTCACGCCAAACGCTGGGACCTAAGGGTATAAAAAGACCCTTTAGAAGTATCTCAGTTTGCCCAAATCAACAATGAAAAAGGCCTGCTAAAAGGCTGAATTGCGTTTGTTGTTTAATTAGCGTGCTCTTTACCCTTCCCACCTCATGCTGACGTATCCAGCTGTTGGCCAAGAAACAGGGGAGTGAATCACGCTAGCTTTATAGCTTTATTTGGTGGTTTATGAGTTTTTATTGAAGAGGCTGATACATCTCTCATCTTAATCAGTATATATTAAAATTTAGTTTAAAGTATTTCAGTAGACTGAGTGCTTAAATCCTTTTTCTGTATTCTTTTTTATGTGTGTAACAGTTATACCATAGGTGGCCAAAACCTGGGACCACTGTGAGAAAATTGGAAAATCTTATAACCTATCCCTAAATAATCCTAAACACAGCAATAAATCATGTATCTAATGCTTTTTAAACATATTTAGGTTATGGAACTACCCACTATAACTTTGTTATGGACAATTCAATGCCAGTATTCCAATCAATCAGAAAACACTTTTTTTTTTTAATTTGTTAAAGGATTTGTTTTCTTCTTTTTTTCAGTTTTGCACCCTGCAACTATGGAAAATACATTTTTGCTTATATGTTCATTTATGCTTATATGTTCATTTATGCTTATATGTTAATTTGTGCACTTCCTGACTGAAGCAAAACTCCATTTGATATGATTGGTGAGGGTGCATCCCTTGAGCCAGTCAGGAGCAAACATGCATTTGCATGCTCCAATCACCTTCTGCATTTTCAGCCAGAGCAGCACTGGGGTATTTTTGTAATGTAACTTTTGACTAAGTTTTGTTTTAGATTATATTTTTGGTATTTACTAAATTTACCATCTCACTTAGGCCCCGATGAATACCCCGATATTGGCGAGATATTCAAAAGGGATCTGTCACCATGTTGAGAAAGCCGGGAAATATTCCATGTGACGGAAACCAGTGTTAAAAGGCAGCATCACTGAGAGGCAATGGGTGGCAATGCTGGCAATATATTTCAAGCAGCATTGCCACCTTCACTGATGATGTAAAGTAAAGGATCCCTTTTAAATATATCACACAACCAAATAAACGTACCTCAGCCTACAAGAAAAAAAAAACATCGCTATTACCCCGCTACACTATTAACCCCTAAACCGAGACATCCCCCATCGCAAACTACCCAGCTGCATTATTAAACCCTAAACCGCCGCTACCCCCACCACAATAAACTCCCTACTCTACTTAACCCCTAAACCACCAGTACCCCCACCGCAATAACCCCTACTCTACCACCAACTTGAATCCAGCTCCTAAAGCGGGCAGAGTCCATGGTGGCGCTTCAGTGGGGTTGTCTTTTTCTTCCATTTTACATATTATGCATCTTCTTATCTTCTATTTTCCATCCAATGTCTTCTTCCATCTTCCACCCAATCCTCTTCCTTCATGAGCTCACGCAGCACACTGAAGCTTGAATGCAAGGTTCCCCCTTATATGGGGGTGCCCTTGCATTTCTATTGACTAAATTTGGAATTCCAATTAAAATCAGCCAATAGAATAAGCTTTCATTCTATTGGCTGATTTGTATTGGAATTTCAAAATCAGGCATTAGAAATGCAAGGGCAGCCCTATATAAAGGGGAAACTTGCATTCAAGCTTCATTGTGCTGTGGTGACAGTATGAAGGAGGAAGATCGGTGGAAGATGGAAGAAGACATTGGATGGGAAATAGAAGATATATGGGACGATATATTAATGTGTGGGCGATCATGTCCGCCCCACATCAATAAATGCTGACAGCATATGCTGTCGGCATTTATCATTGCACAAGCATTTCGTGTGAAATGCTTGTTCAATGCCGCCCCCTGCACCTAGCAGGGGGTGTCAATCATCCTGATCAGAGGTGGCGGACGAGTTAAGGAGCAGCATACGCTGCTTCTTAAATAGGCCTCATAGGATGCATCGGATGGAAGAAGAGGACAACTCCAGAGGAGCACAGCAATGGACCCGCCACTGCCCCCCTATGTAGCTGGATTCAAGTTCATGAGTACCAACTTTTGGGGTTTAGCTGAAGTTTTTTTAAGTTAAAGAGCTTTAGCACTGATGCCATTTTCAGGACATTTTTTTTTAAGGATAGGGCTTTTTGTAACTTTTTTTAAAAAGAGTTATATATCACTATTGCCCTTTTCGGGGCATTTTCTTTGGATAGAATTTTGTATCGTTAGGTTTTTTTAGTATTTTTTTTTTTTTAGAAGAAGAAGAGCTATATCACTGATGCCCTTTTCAGGGAATTTTAGATTAGTTTTTTTAGATTATGATTTTTTTAAAGATTATTTTAGTGCAAAAGAGCTGTGATTACTTCAGGGAAATGAGCTAGTTGTTGATTAGTCAGTTAGCCTTTCAAATGTAACGGCTTTTTACCTGTGATCTGTGTCTGAGTAAGCACCCTGTGCGGAGTGAAACGCGTAAGACGAGCCCCCTCCTTGTGTCATTTTTAATCTGGAATAAAGCTCAAAAAATGTTCTGTTGCTCGGTAGCGGCTTGGATTTTGTTAATAGTTTAGAGGTGCATAATATGTATATACGTTTCATTTATATGCACTTTTTGTATAATGCATATTATTTTAAGTATTATAGTGATTTTAAACAGTTGGGGGGGTTTGGGTTTTATGCGTGTTCTTATTTTTTTTCATTATATATATGTTATAAAGGTCAGTAGCCGCAACTTTTAATTTTTACAACAAAAAAACTGCATTGTTTTTTAAGATTGCAGTGTTAAACATTATGCAGTTATGTAAAACTATTAATTCATTACTACTGTCTTTTTATAACATTTATATAACGAAAAATAAATATTATTGTTAAAAAAAACGCAAAAAAACACCAGCAGTTTAAAATCACAACAATATTTAAAATACATAGCATTGCATTGTACAATAGGATACATGTAAATGATGCATTGTATATACATGTATTGACATAGCTCCTATAGTTTTAACAGTAAGGTTTTTTTTTGTGTCTTTATTAGTAAGGTAGATCGCAGACATGACATAGATGCAATATATATTCCAAGCGCTGCCCTGCAGGTTAGGTACTGGTTTTCAGCCATATTTGTCTCACCACCTTTTTAATGGCGAGACTTTCCAGCGTGAGGCAGGTAGTGTAGGTTACACGGGCATTATTTGAAGTATTCCTACACAGAAACCTCTTTTTGCTACAGCAACCACACTATCTGTGCTGTGTAAGAACACTTCAAATCCAGCCCCCCACACAAACAAACCTGCACTGATTTTGCAAACAACTGGCAATGTCGGCGCACTTTTGCTGAAGCCACAATCCCTATTATTTCGTATGGGAGACACATCACCACTTGTCGGCACAGAGAGGGTCAGCCCACTTTTTTAGAATATATCTGGTGAACCCAAACAGGCAGTTTTTTGTCGGTCTGTCAATGTTTTTAATATCGGGCCTTAGAATTTGGTGTTCAGTGCAAAGTCTTGCGAGAAAATATGTTAATTTATTTTGGATATGTTTCATGTTTTACATTTTTACAAATAAACAAATAAAATGGAGGACTTATATTAGACTATATGCAATTCATATATTTAATGCCGAAATCCTTCTTAATGACTTTTAATTAAGAAATGTTATTGCTCCCCTCCAAAGCACAAAACAATATCATTCCTCAGCCTTTCTAGTACTTTAATGAATGAATAAGTAGATGATTAATGTTAAACCACAGATAATATTTTAATTATGTGTTTGGTTTAGCATTGTTTAAATCTAGGTTAATTAATCAAGAGGAAAAAAAAAAAGTACCGTTTTCTAAGCATCAATAATAGCATAATGTTTCTGCAGCAACAAGATCATGAAATACTTTATCTGACTGTATATTATGATTTCAAACATTCTAGTAATTTCTTACATTATAAGATCTATCAACAAATTTCCTTTGCTGTATCACACTCACTGCATGCTGCAGGGTATTTATTTATATATGAAAATGCATGGCTTCAAAGCTAGTGTTTTGCATCTTTTTTCCCCAGTGTTATTCTGTATGGAAATTGACCACTCCGTGAATTTTTATTTTAATATTGTTATACTAAAACTTTAAAGGGAAAATTTACCCGAAAATGATTTTTGTTTAAAAAGATAGATAATCCTTTTATTACCTATTCCCCAGTTATGCATAACTAACACTGTTATATTAATATACATTTTAGATCTTTGATAACCTTGTATATAAGCCTCTGCAGACTGCCCCTTTATCTCTGTGCTATTAACAAACCTGCATTTTAGCGAGTTATTGCTGCTTTATAAATAACTCCACAGGATGGAACACATTTATCTGTATGGCACACATGAACTAGCATTGTCTGGCTGGGAAAGCTGATGAAATGCACTGAGATAAGAGGTGGTCTGTAGTGGCTTAGAAACAGTCAGAAATTTAGAAGTTTAAAGGTTATAAAATATATTACTATAACAATGTTGGTTGTGCAAAGCTGGGGAATGGATAGCAAAGGTGTTATCTATTTTTTTAAGCAATAAAACAAATTAAGTAGACTTTCCCTTTAATTGATAATCAAAAGCTCACCAACATTACAACAGAATTCTTGATGTTACAGAAACCGATAAAATACAAACATCCCAGAACCAGTCTGTCCTTTAGTTATCTGGGCAAACGACAAATTATAGCACAAACTATTCTAGAGTTTTCATCTCCAAGAATATTTTTTTAAATGGCTACTTACAAGGACATGAAACCGAAAAAAATATTTCATCATTTAGGTAGAGCATACAATTTTAAACAACTTGCCAGTTTACTATGATCAAATATACTTCATTCTCTTGGTATCATTTGTTGAAGGAGCAGCGTACACTAATGGTTTCTGACTGAACACATGGGTGAGCCAATGACAATCGGTGTATATATGCAGCCACCAATCAGCAGCTAGAACCTACGTTCTTTGCTGCTCCTGAGCTTTCCTAGATAAACCTTTCAGCAAAGGATAACAAGA